>NC_057814.1:392009935-392036019 GCF_018294505.1 Triticum aestivum | reverse complement strand
GCGTACCGCAAAACGGACGAAACGGACCTTCTACGGTCGAAACGGGGGTCCTGTTCATCGGGAGGGGTGTGGCGTACCGCAAAACGGGACTCCACGGGATACTGTTCATCTCCACCGTCGACCTCCTCCAGCCTCCACGGGCTACCGTCGACCTCCTGCAGCCTCCACGGGCTCCTGTTAATCCAGCCTCCACCGCGCGCTACTCCACCGGCTACTGTTCAACCACCCCTCCACGGGCACCCCTCTACCGTCTACTGTTCATCCAGCCCTCCACACCACGGGGTCCTGTTCAACCACTGCTCCACGGGCACCCCTCCACCGTCTACTGTTCATCCAGCCCTCCACCACACCACGGGGCCCTCTTCATCCAGAGGCAATGCCACCGCTCACTGTTCATCCAAACCCCCCCGCAACGCTCACTGTTCATCCCAGAGGCAGCATCGATCGGCTTCAGTTAGCAGCAGTAGCGAAGGAATCGCTCGATCGGGTTCAGTTAACAGCCATCGATCGATCGCTCGGGTTCAGTAACGCGTAGCCTGCAGTGCAAACGTTCGGGTTCAGTTAGAGCCCAACGCCTCGCTCGGGTTCAATTAGAGCCAACGCCTCGCACACACGCGCGTACGTGTACGAGAGAAACACGCATCGCTCGGCCCCCGACCTCCCACCGTAACCGGGAACTCCCCGAAATTTTCCTCGCCCTCGCTTCTACCATGGTTTTTTCCGTCATGGACGGCCCAAAGAATGTCATGCAGCTACGTCTCCGGCCCGCCCAGGACGAAAAGCCCATTTTCTGTCATGATTTTTGTCATAGAAGTAGGAGCCCACCACATCTATGATGATACCGGGTTTTGTCACAATTATCGTCATAGAAGTGTCATATGTATGACAGAATTTTTTTTCGTTCGGCCCAAAATGTCACGGATGTGTCTTTTTTTACTAGTGCATGGTCGAGCAAGATGGGATTTGCCCCTCCGACCAGGAGAGATATACTCTGGGCCCCTCATGTGATCCGACCAGGATAGGCATGGCCATGCGACAAGGATTATAAGATAATCCGGATAGTGCTCGGCATCACTGAAACAAGAAAGAGGTCGGGCTAGCACAAGGATGACAGACTCGCCTTGAGCCCGACAACATATATCGTGTGGCAAAAGGAATGGAAGTGTGATGTACAGGTTCGCCTAACCAGCTTCATAGTCTACTTGGTGTTCGACATGCCTTGCTAGAGGCCGCTACCAACCGTGCAGTTCGGAGGTGATCCGAACTGCGACCAAGCCGACTTGAACCTAAGGGGTCGCGTGCTTAAGGGAAGGAACCTGTGAGGCCGGATCGGACTCCACGAGTCAGATGTGATCCTACTCGGACTCGGATCCAGATTTTGAGCTTTAGGGTCCGTGCGAGGCCCAAGTGGTGAGACCACGACAGACACCTATATAAAGTGGAGGTGCGGCACACTCATTTGGTTGATCGCTTCAGCGCTATCACTAGGGTTTGCATGTGTTGCGAATAGACACCTCCACTCACCGCTGGTTGTGTGATCGGACCTAGCAGTCCGCCGCACAACGTTCCTCCTGCACGCGCGGATACCGTTAGAGGCGGTGCACTTGCGCCGCTCCGGCGAACCTGTACGTGGGAACCGACGACCGGCTGTTCGAGGGAGATCGGACGAGGAGGAGACTATCCACACGGACGCGCTGCCCCAACTCTTTTTCCGCTGCACGACACTGTGTGTCTAGTGGTAACGATGTGTGATCCATTCCCGTAGCATGTTCCTGGTTGTTCTGCGCGTAGGAAAATTTTAATTTGCAGTCGACGCACCCTACCGTAGAACCCAACAGTGGTATTAGAGCCTCTGCTATAGGATTGGGATTCAGATCATATGCATATTAGATATCTGGAGGCGGCAGATGAGATCTGTCATTGTTTATGAGATCGGCTGTGTGCACGGTTGAAGAGATCAACTGCACACGGGGAATGATGTGGCTATGTTTTCCGATGATCGGGATCGATGAGGTCGTGACACAACCTACCCCTACCGGTCGGTATCCGCCATCAGGGTTAAGAGTGAAACGTAAATCCGAATCAGATTCGCGATGATCAATAAGATCGGTCAGATCAGAGAATTCGGCGTGATCGGAGTGCAGATGTGATCTGTGATTTCCAAAAACGTCAGGCGCCGTGTGCGTAGCGCTTTGTATTTCGTACATGATCACTCAAACCGGTAGAATGCGATTCTATGCGTAACTTCGTTTTGCAGGTTTGATGTGAATAGTATGGCTCATGTGTATGTGATGCATGTGGGTAATTTATACATGGCCTGCGTGTCGTGTTTGTCAGCCGGCAGGAGCCAAAGTGATGCCATTATATTGTATAATGACCTGCGTGTCGACTTGTGACTATGTAAAATTCATTACTAGTAGTAGTAGTTGGATAATAGAGATCAGGTTGGTGGCTTGGCGTCCCGGCGTGACAAACAAGATGGAGTTCCTAGATGGTCATCGGAGTCGGAGCCGACCTGGAAGAACATCCATGAAGGAGCCACATTATTTCACAATATATGTTTATTTGTGATTATTATGCTTCTTGTTTTCTATGCATGTTAGAATGGTAGAAAGATCCCTCGTTAATATCAAGCGAATTGCCATCCCCGATGTTGCACCTTCGCACATCAAGTACGTCTAGTAGTGGGCTCATAAAATTGGGGTGCTGCTAGGTGTCCTTGAACTGAAGGGTTCGTGTTGGACACGGACATGCACTGCATCAGGTTAACTTGACAAGGCTATCAAAACGGTTTTGGGCCTTGTGGCAAAGAAGGTTGGGGGCCGGGGTATGAGATACCTTCCCGACCGACAGGAGTCATATAGAGATACGATTAGCAAGGAGTTGCTTACCGGATAGGCATGTTGTCTAGCAGTGATGCTAAAAGCTCACTAGTCGCATGTGCTAGTCGGATCCTGAATCACTACGAGTTAGCGAAGGGATGCCAACTTCAGTGGAAGTATTTCTGTTTAGGCTTGAATTACTCTACATAAACACATTGCTTAGTGATTGCATATTTCCTGTTGTAGATCAATGGCACCACCTGCTCAACCCAACTTTGCATTGAAATCAATTCTGGAAAAGGATAAACTGAATGGAACAAACTTTACACCACCTGGTATAGAAATCTGAGAATTGTTCTCAAGCATGATAAAAAGGAACATGTTCTAGAGGATCCACTTCCAGAGGAACCTGCCGATAATGCTAATACCACAACTAAGAATGCCTACAAGAAACTCGATGAATCAACGAAGATCAGCCGTCTGATGCTGGCTTGTATGGAGCCCGATTGCAACAACATTTCGAAAATGTCGAGGCTTACGATATGATCGAGAGTCTCAAGAGCATGTTTCAGATACAGGCTATGACCGAAAGGTTCAACATCTGGCGATCCTTGATGGATTGCAAGCTGAAGGAAGGTGATCCACTGAGCCTACATGTGATCAAGATGATCGGATATGTGCAAGCTTTGGATAGGTTGGGCTTCCCACTCTTGGATGAGCTAGCTACTGATGCGGTTCTGGGTTCTCTTCCGCCCAGCTATGGGACGTTCATATCGAACTACCATATGCATGGCATGGATAAGAAGCTCATTGAATTGCATGGTATGCTCAAAGTGGCAGAGCATGATATTAAGAAAGGCACGCATCAAGTGTTGATGGTGCAGAAGTCGGCTAAGTTCAAGCAGAGTTGGTCCAAGAAGAAGGCTAAGGCAAAAGGCACAGAGACGGTAACCTCCGCTGCTACGCCAAAGTCTGGACCGGGCTCGAAGACCATTTGCTACCATTGCAAGGAAACTGGTCACTGGAAGAGGAATTGTAGCAAGTGGCTTGCGGAGCATGGCAAGAAGGCCGGAAATGCTGCTTCAGGCAAAGGTACACTTGTTACATATGTTATAGACATTTACCTTGCTGACATACCTAGTAGCTCTTGGGTATTTGATACTGGATCGGTTGTTCATATTTGCAACTCGATGCAGGGGCTGGTAAGAACTAGGCGTGTGACACAAGGGGAGATTGACATCAGGGTCGGCAACAAAGCAAGAGTTGCTGCGTTGGAGGTTGGCACAATGCAGCTCCAGCTTCCTTCTGGATTTATTTTGGAATTGAATAATCGTTATTACATTCCTGCACTTAGTTGGAACATTATTTCTGCCTCATGCTTGATGATTCAGGGTTATGAATTCAATTTCAAGGACAATGGTTGTTCGTTTTATTTGAATGGAATGTTCCACGGCTATGCACCCATTGTTGATGGGCTATTTATATTGAATTCTGGAACAGGAACCGGTCTATAATGTGAATGCCAAGAGGCATAAGCCTAATGAGATAAATCCGACATACTTCTGACATTGCCGGCTTGGACACATTAGTCTAAAACGCATGAAGAAGCTCCATGATGATGGGCTCCTAACTTTGTCCGACTTCGGGTTGTTCGAGACATGTGAATCATGCTTGCTCGGCAAGATGACTAAGTCTCCTTTCGCAAAGAGTTGCGATAGGGCGTCCGAGTTGTTGGAGCTTATACATAGTGATGTATGTGGTCCAATGAGCACAACTGCCAGAGGTGGCTATCAGTACTTCGTGACTTTCACCAACGACTTGAGTAGATATGGATATATCTATTTGATGAGGCACACGTCGGAAACTTTTGAAAAGTCCGAAGAGTTTCAGGATGAGGTTGAGAATCAACTCGGCAAGACTATAAAGCTTCTACGATCTGATCGTGGAGGTGAGTACATGAGCCAGGAGTTTGATGATCATCTGAAAAGCCGAGGTATAGTACCTCAGCTCACACCTCCGGGTATGCCACAGAGAAACGGCGTGTCAGAATAGAGGAATAGGACCTTGTTGGACATGGTCCGGTCTATGATGAGCAAATCGGATTTACCCTTGTCATTCTGGGGATATGCTCTAGAAACTGCAGCTTTCACACTTAACAGGGTACCATCAAAATCCGTAGATAGACACCACATGAGATGTGGACCGGGAAGACTCCTAGTCTGTCTTTTCTAAAGATTTGGGGTTGTGAAGCATTTGTCAAGAGACTTATGTCAGACAAGCTTACACCTAAGTTAGATAAATGCATATTCATGGGATATCCGAGGGAAACCTTGGGATATAGCTTCTACAACCGGGAAGAGAACAAAGTGTTTGTTGCTCGGAACGGGGTTTTCCTTGAGAAAGAGTTTCTCAGTCGGGAGGCCAGTGGGGGGATGGTCCGACTCAAACAAATTCGAGGACCACTTGGGGACGGCTCGGCTGGTGATGAGATCATACTGGAGTCAGTCAGGGAACCCGTAGTGGAAGCGGCACCGGAACCACGAAGGTCGGAGAGATTGCGCAGAGTGCGTGATGTATTGTTGCTAGAAAGTGACGAGCCGACCACATATGCAGAAGCGATGGTCAGCCCAGATTCCGAGGCATGGCTGGAGGCCATGAGATCCGAGTTAAAGTCCATGGATGAGAATCAAGTCTGGGACTTGGTTGATCTGCCGCCTGGCGTAACAGCCATTGGTTGCAAATGGGTCTTTAAGAAGAAAACCGATGTGGATGGAAATGTTCAGATCCACAAAGCTCGGCTTGTCGCTAAGGGTTATGGACAAGTTCAAGGAATTGACTACGGCGAGACCTACTCGGCGGTAGCGATGCTGAAGTCGGTGAGGATCATACTAGCTATAGCTGCATATTTCGATTACGAGATATGTCAGATGGATGTCAAGACGACTTTCCTTCATAGAAATTTAACTGAGGACGTGTATATGATGCAGCCCGAGGGTTTTGTCGATCGGACTAGCGCTAGTAAGGTATGCAAGCTCAAGAGATCCATTTATGGGTTGAGGCAAGCATCTCGGAGCTGGAATATTCATTTTGATGAGGTCGTCACTGGTCTCGATTTCATCAAAAGCAAAGAGGACGCTTGTTTATACAAGAAGTTAAGTGGGAGCTCGATAGTGTTTTTGATCTTGTATGTGGATGACATATTGTTGATCGGGAATGATGTTTCGATGTTGAACTCGGTCAAGGAGTCATCGAATGGCAAGTTTTCAATGAAAGACCTTGGTGAGGCAGTGTATATTTGAGGCATTAAGATCTATAGAGATAGATCAAGGAGGCTGTTCGGCTTAAGCCAGAGCACGTACATAGATAAAGTGTTGAAGCGGTTCAACATGAGTGAGGCGAAGAAAGGGTTCTTGCCACTCTCACATGGTATAAAGCTAAGCGAGACTCAGAGTCCTTCGACATCTTATGAGCGAAGCAGGATGAGTAGGATTCCGTATGCCTCAGCAATCGGATCCATCATGTATGCCATGATATGTACAAGGCCAGATGTTGCCTTTGCAATAAGCCTAACAAGCAAATACCAGGCCAACCCAGGCGAGAGTCATCGGGCAACGGTAAAGACTATTTTTGAAGTACCTGAAAAGGACTAAAGAGATGTTCCTAGAATGGAGGTGAGGAAGGGCTCGTCGTAAGGGGTTACGCCGATGCTAGTTTCCAAACCGATAGAGATGATTGTCGATGACACTCTGGATTTGTGTACGTCATGAACGGAGGAGCAGTGAGCTGGATGAGTTCCAAGCAAGATATGGTGGCCGATTCTACCACAGAAGTCGAATACATTGCGGCTTGTGAAGCTGCAAAGGAAGGTGTTTGGATCCGGCATTTTCTGGATAATCTTGGTATTTTCCCAGCCTCGGTAAAACCGTTGGACCTTTATTGTGATAATTCTGGTGCCATCGCACAAGCCAAGGAGCCAAGGAATCACCACAAGGTCAGACACATAGATTGGAAATATCACCTGATACGAAAGATCATAAAGAATGGTAATGTAGAGTTATGCAAAATTCACACGGATGCAAATGTTGCAGATCCGTTGACTAAGCCGCTTCCACAACCCAAGCATGAGGGGCACGTTAGAGCTATGGGCATTTGATGTCTATTTGATTGACTCCAGTGCAAGTGGGATACTGTTGGAGATATGCCCTAGAGGCAATCATATGATGATATTTCCTATGTGTTTATGAATAAAGATAGTCCTTGGACATTATCAATGATGTTTATCAGCAAGTACGTGACTTGTTTGTGGGACTATGCATTGTATGATGACTGTCCTAAAAGGTCCCTAGTCGAAAGGGCTGTGTGGACGCGTTGCCACCTAGACTAGCATATGACACGGTCGATGGCTTGGTCTCACTAGCCATGGGGCATTGGATGCTAACCGGATAATATGGACTTGGAAGGATCTAGTCGGATTCGACGTAGTCGGATCCGAGTCGAGATAAGGTCCGAGTGGGACAGACCCAACTATGAGACACATCGATATGTCATCTGTGAGTCTCTAGTACAACATACGTTCTATGTCCTAAGACCTGAGCTGGCACATGTACTCGGGATGGTGACAGACTTGCTTTGGGCCGACTAAACACTACTCCGTGACTGGGTAGTTACAAAGGTAGGTTTTAGGCTTGTCCAGACCCATGCTGCGAGACATGGTCGAGCAAGATGGGATTTGCTCCTCCGATCAGGAGAGATATACTCTGGGCCCCTCATGTGATCCGACCAGGATAGGCATGGCCATGCGACAAGGATTATAAGAGAATCCAGATAGTGGTCGGCATCACTGAAACAAGAAAGAGGTCGGGCTAGCACAAGGATGACAGACTCGCCTTGAGCCCGACAACATATATCGTGTGGCAAAAGGAATGGAAGTGTGATGTACAGGTTCGCCTAACCAGCTTCATAGTCTACTTGGTGTTCGACATGCCTTGCTAGAGGCCGCTACCAACCGTGCAGTTCGGAGGTGATCCGAACTGTGACCAAGCCGACTTGAACCTAAGGGGTCGCGCGCTTAAGGGAAGGAACCTGTGAGGCCGGATCGGACTCCACGAGTCAAATGTGATCCTACTCGGACTCGGATCCAGATTTTGAGCTTTAGGGTCCGTGCGAGGCCCAAGTGGTGAGACCACGACAGACACCTGTATAAAGTGGAGGTGCGGCACACTCATTTGGTTGATCGCTTCAGCGCTATCACTAGGGTTTGCATGTGTTGCGAATAGACACCTCCACTCACCGCCGGTTGTGTGATAGGAGCTAGCAGTCCGCCGCACGACGTTCCTCCTGCACGCGCGGATACCGTTAGAGGCGGTGCACTTCCGCCGCTCCGGCGAACCTGTACGTGGGAACCGACGACCGGCTGTTTGAGGGAGATCGGACGAGGAGGAGACGATCCACACGGACGCGCTGCCCCAACTCTTCTTCCGCTGCACGACACTGCACGTCTAGTGGTAACGATCTGTGATCCATTCCCGTAGCATGTTCCTGGTTGTTCTGCGCATAGGAAAATTTTAATTTGTAGTCGACGCACCCTACCGTAGAACCCGACACTTCTCCGCCACAAGTTGCTCGTGCTCCTCGGAGCAATTAGCCGACAAAAACAATTTCCTCTGGTCTCATTAACCACCCGCTTATTCTCACCGTTGGCGGCCGTCCTATTCTGTTTCTGCTCCGCGGCAGCCGTCGCCTGAGCTGCACTCTGGGCCCGCGTCCGCCCCTAGTCAGCCTTGGTTTTGGCCATCTCAATGAACGTGGGAATATTGGAAGGGGGCACGAGCTACATGCGCATAGCAATGGTTTAGGGAGCAAAGGGGTAGAAAGCATGAGATTCGAAATGAAGGAAGTGGAAGGAAAAAAGTTACCTTCTTTCTCCTCTTTATAGCCATCATAGTGAAAACAAATCGGTGTGTCTCGCAGCGTGACGCGTGCCCATGTTCTTTGCGGTTTCCCATTTGATGAGGTGTGGGAGCGAGAATCCAGGCATCATCATCATGTTGATGTGAAACCAACGGGCGCCTCAACGGCCCACTAGCCCGATCTGATAAGACAAGATGGGACCGATTCGTGACGTTTCCGTCCAAGGGAGGCCTGGCGTCGAAACCTAGTCCACGAGGCGCGGCCTCCGGAGAGGGCAGATGAGCCCCGCGAAATGAGATTAGGCTCATGGCTATGAACAAGACCTGACAAAGTGCTCCAGACTCTTGGAGCCCTTGTCGTTTGTTCTACATCTGCCAAGATGGTGTTCCAGAGCCCCCACGGTAAGCGGGCTTGCATGAATCGTCAAGGTCGAGCTCCCAATCATATGAGTCATGGTAACCAGCACAAAGACAAGGAGCCCGCCTGGGTTCTTGAAGGCCAACACCACTCCAACTCCAGGCACACTCGAGGGCTACTAACAGTGTAATACACAGGGGGTGGCTTCCTTTGAGGGGAGCCCGTCCGCAGTCCTGCCATGGGGCCTGGAAGGCCCACTAAGTAGCTAGCAACAGGAAGGAGCCCAGAGGATCGGATAGACATCTAGAGACCATCTCTGGCCCTAGTCTACGCGATGACAACCAAATTGGATGTATCTCATGTAAAATCCTAGCCCCTTTTGCCCATATAAGGAGGGTACATGGCTCTCATTCCCATCTACTTATGTAGACCTAGACTCTCGGTAGGCAACACATCTCACCATTATAATCCCTCGCATGAGGTATACCCACCATGAATGAAACACAAAATATGACGTAGGGTATTACTCCTTCTTGGAGGCCCGAACTTGGGTAAAATCTCTGTGTGACCTCTGATCTAGTATTTCCGGTCACGTTCACTACCCACTAGTACACCCGACCTCTATTCACATGGTTTTTACCCCAATCCCCCACAGTTTTCGGAACCGTATGCTCAAGTCGGTTGGCGATGGGGGTCTCCATCTCTGACCAAACACAAATCGTGTGTTTTCATAAGACCATCCCACATGACTGCTAATGGTGTCCTAGATTAGGCGCCACACTCACCACGTTGACTCCCGCCCAGGTGGGCCAGGCCGAGGACCCCCAGGGCGGTTGAGGGAGTCCTGGACTAGGGGGTCCTCGGGATGCCAGCCTATCTCACATGGGCTGGACTGATGGGCCACACTGTATCCGGATCAAAGACCTTTTTGTGCCTTGGTGTGTACCCCAAGTCAGGATGGAAGACCCGGAGTTTCTTTGATGTAACCGACTATCTGTAAACCCTAGTACCCCTGGTGTCTATATAAACCAGCGGGTCTAGTCCGTAGAGATTAGGAGAACAATTGTCATCCTACTAGTCCAACAAGAGATATATTGACATTAATTACCAAAATCACCCATGGAGCACTTGTGGTTTCAATCTCCCCCTTTTGGTAATTGATGACAACATACATCAAAGCTTTAGGTAAAAGATATGAAGAGTAACAAGTAAAGCTTTGGAAAGACATGTAACATGCATAAGCTCCCCCTACATGTATGCAATCATGTGAAGATAGAATATACTAACATGTGAATGCATAACCATGAGAAAGCAAGCAGAAAGTTACATGTATCTTGGCTATATGCATCAGAGCAAATGATATGATTCAGAAATGTACCTCCATGTTTATGAATCCCTCTTGCAAACAATATGTACACCAGCAAGAGATCATCATGCACATGAGTGTGATGCATATACTTACTTTGTGGTCTTGAGCTGACTTTGGAAAGAGTGGACTTGAGAAAACAGGGTTAGATAACTTCAAGAGCACTCCCAATAAAAAAGTTTCAGAAAACCACAAAAGTACCAAGACTGGGATGACATGTAAGAGGTGAGTACAGATACGTCTCCATCGTATCTACTTTTCCAAACTCTTTTGCCCTTATTTTGGACTCTAACTTGCATGATTTGAATGAAACTAACCCGGACTTGCGCTGTTTTCAGCAGAATTGCCATGGTGTTCTTTTTGTGCAGAATAAAAAGTTCTCAGAATGACCTGAAACTTCACGGAGATAACTTTTGGAATTAATAAAAAATATTGGCAACAGAATCAACAGATGGGGGCCCACACCCTGGTCACAAGGGTGGGGCGCGCACCCTCCGACCTTATGGGCCCCTGGACCTCCACCGACCTCAACTCCAACTCCATATATTCACTTTCGGGGAGGAAAAAAAATTAGAGAGAAGGATTCATCGCGTTTTACGATACGGAGCCGCCACCAAGCCTTGTTCTTCCTCGGGAGGGCAGATCTGGAGTCCGTTCAGGGCTCCGGAGAGGGGAATCCATCGCCATCGTCATCATCAACCATCCTCCATCACCAATTTCATGATGCTCACCGCCGTGCGTGAGTAATCCCATCGTAGGCTTGCTGGATGGTGATGGGTTGGATGAGATTTCCCATGTAATCAAGTTAGTTTTGTTAGGGTTTGATCCCTAGTATACATTATGTTCTAAGATTGATGTTGCTGTGACTTTGCTATGCTTAATGCTTGTCACTAGGGCCCGAGTGCCATGATTTCAGATCTGAACCCTTTATGTTTTCATGAATATATTTGTGTTCTTGATCCTATCTTGCAAGTTATAGTCACCTACTACGTGTTATGATCCGGCAACCCTGGAGTGACAATAGTCGGGACCACTCCCGGTGATGACCGTAGTTTGAGGAGTTCATGTATTCACTAAGTGCTAATGCTTTGGTCCGGTACTCTATTAAAAGGAGGCCTTAATATCCCTAGTTTCCAATAGGACCCCGCTGCCACGGAAGGGTAGGACAAAAGATGTCATGCAAGTTCTTTTCCATAAGCACGTATGACTATATTCAGAATACATGCCTACATTACATTGATGAACTAGAGCTAGTTTTGTGTCACCCTATGTTATAACCGTTGCACGATGAATGCCATCCGACATATCCATCATTGATCCATTGCATACAAGCTTTTCACATATTGATCTTTGCTTCGTTACTTTTCCGTTGCTACTGTTATAGGTGCTACGAAACTACTACTGTCACTTTTGCCACTATTACCATTACTTCCATATTATTTTGCTACTAAATACTTTGTTGCAGATATTAAGTCTTTCAGGTGTGGTTGAATTGACAACTTAGCTGCTAATACTCAAGAATATTCTTTGGCTCCCCTTGTGTCGAATCAATAAATTTGGGTTGAATACTCTACCCTCAAAAACTATTGCGATCCCCTATACTTGTTAGGGAGCATAGCTCTATTCTCTGAGTCACTTGGGATTTATATCTGTTGATCACTACGAGGAACCTGAAAGATCAAAGAACCAAGATTTTCCCTCAACTACGAGGGGAGGTAAGGAACTGCCATCTAGCTCTGCACTTGATTCTCCTTCTGTTTTGAGTAAACTTGCGACACCTATAGCTGCTATTGATTCCAATATGTCGCATGTTATTGATGATGCCACTTCTACTATGAATGATGCTTATGATACTACTTCTGTGCTTGATGATACTGTGCCATTAGGTGAATTTCTTGATGAAATACTTGCTAGGGTTAGAGAGAACGAAATCACTGAAACTAATGATATTATTGAAGATTGTAATTATGATTCTCCCCCTAGATATGAATTGCCTGTTGTGCCCGAGGGCTATGTTATGGATGAGGAAACTGGTAGAGACTTCTTTGCTTGCAATGACAGAGAGGATCTTAAGAAACTGTTAGCTAAGCTGAAAGAAAAATCCTTGAATGCTAGAATGAAATATGATTCCGCTTTTGCTACTTCACCTATCTTTGTTACTAATAAGGATTATGAATTCTCTGTTGATCCTGAGTTAATTACTTTGGTTGAATCTGATCCTTTTCATGGTTATGAATCTGAAACTGTTGTGGCACGTGTTACTAAATTAAATGATATAGCCACCCTATTTGCTCATGAGGAAAAAATTCGCTATTACTATATCCTTAAATTGTTTCCATTCTCATTAAAGGGTGATGCTAAGATATGGTTTAATTCTCTTGCTCCTGGTTGTGTGCGTAGTCCCCGGATATGATATATTACTTCTTTGCAAAAATACTTTCGTGCTCATAAGAAACAAGCTGCTTTAAGGGAAATATATAATTTTTTCCAAATTGAAGAAGAGAGTCTCCCACAAGCTTGGGGGAGGCTTCTCCAATTACTTAATGCTTTGCCTGATCACCCTCTCAACAAAAATGAAATACTTGATATCTTTTATAATGGACTACCGATGCTTCCAGAGACCACCTAGATAGTTGTGCTGGTTGTGTTTTCAGGGAAAGAACTATTGAGCAAGATGAATTGCTATTAAATAATATATTGAGTAATGGAAATGATTGGACAATTCCTGAACCAACTCCGAAGCCAACTCCA
This sequence comes from Triticum aestivum, assembly GCF_018294505.1. Taxonomy (NCBI): domain Eukaryota; kingdom Viridiplantae; phylum Streptophyta; class Magnoliopsida; order Poales; family Poaceae; genus Triticum; species Triticum aestivum. The sequence goes on along the minus strand of NC_057814.1, from coordinate 392,022,813 downwards.
AAGAAAAGGGGTATTCTATTTCTCAGCCCTGAAGATATGCAAGAGGCAAAGAAATCTATGAAAGAAAAAGGTATTAAAGATAAGGATGTTAAGAATCTACCACCTATTGAAGAAATACATGGTCTTGATAACTCGACACAGGTAGTAGAGGTAAACTATCTCCATAGATTTGATGAAGGTGATATTCCTCATAATAAGTCTGCTAGACAATGCTCGGATGAGTTTGATAATTTTATTGTTAAACAAGAAAATTTCAATGCTTATGTTAGTAGACAATTGAAACGTGATGATTACATGCTTGACCACTTGGGTGATTATATGAGTAGGACTGTTAATGATCTTAAGCTTATTAGTAAACATGCTTCCATGGTTACAAGTCAAGTAGAACAAGTACTTAAAGCTCAAGATGATTTGCTTAATGAGTTTAACAGTAAGAATAATGATAATGTTGTTAGGGTTATGACTAGAGGTGGTAAAATGACCCAGGAACCTTTGTATCCTAAGGGCCATCCTAAGAGAGTTGAGCAGGATTCTCAGAGAACTAATACTGATGCACCTAGTCCCAGTAATAAAAAGAAAAAGAAAACTGATAGGACTTTGCATGCTAGTGAACCTGCTATAGACACACCTGAGAATCCCAATGATATTTCTATTTCTTATGTTGAGACACAATCTGGTGATGAACATGAACCTAGTTATAATGTTAATAATGATGTTCATGCTGATGCTCAACCTAGTAATGATAATGATGTAGAGATTAAACCTGCTGTTGATCTTGATAACCCACAATCAAAGAATCAACGTTATGATAAGAGAGACTTCGTTGCTAGGAAGCATGGTAAAGACAGAGAACCATGGGTTCAGAAACCCATGCCCTTTCCTCCTAAGCCATCCAAGAAAAAAGACGATGAGGATTTTGAGCGCTTTGCTGAAATGATTAGACCTATCTTTTTGCGTATGCGTTTGACTGATATGCTTAAAATGCCTCCTTATGCTAAATATATGAAAGATATTGTTACTAATAAAAGAAAGATACCGGAAGCGGAAATTTTCACCATGCTTGCTAATTAGGGTGGAATACCAAAGAAACTTGGAGATCCAGGAGTACCAACTATACCATGCTCCATTAAAAGAAACTATGTTAAAACTGCTTTATGTGATCTTGGAGCCGGTGTTAGTGTTATGCCTTTCTCTTTGTATCGTAGACTTGAATTGAATAAGTTGACACCTACTGAAATCTCTTTGCAAATGCCTGATAAACCAACTGTTATACCCATCGGTATTTGTGAGGATGTGCCTGTTGTGGTTGCGAACGTTACTATCTTAACGGACTTTGTTATTCTTGATATTCCTGAGGACGACAATATGTCGATTATTCTTGGAAGACCCTTTTTGAATACTCCAGGGGCTGTTATTGATTGCAACAAAGGCAATGTCACTTTTCATGTTAATGGTAATGAGCATACGATACACTTCCCGAAGAAACAACCTCACGTTCATACTATCAATTCTATTGGAAAATTTTCAACTACTACTATTGGAGGTTTTGAATTCCCTCTTCCTACTGTCAAGAAGAAATATGATATTGTTATTGTTGGGGACATGCATATCCCCATTGAGGTAACCTAGTGTTATTCGAAAGTTCTCCGGTTTTATGTCATTCGGAAGAAGTTTGTTAATAAGACTTGATCAACCTTGTTAATAGATTCCTTTTGATGAGCATGAGATGGATGAATTTAGAAAGCACAACTCTCTGTACCCACTTTTTACTTTCTATTATTTAGTTGAAATAAAGAAAAAACAGTATTTTCTTTCTATTTTCTGAATTATCCATGTAATAAAAAAATGTCCTGAAAATAAAAGTTCTGTAAATGCCCTAAAAGTTTAGTATGATTTTTATGCAATATTTTAGAATTTCTGGAACTGAACACACATCAGGGGGCTTACCAGCTGGCCACAAGGGTGGAGGGCGCGCCCAGCCCCCTAGGGCATGCCCCTGACCTTGTGGGACCCACGTGCCCCCTCCACTTATTCCAGGACCCATCCACTCCTTCTTCCTCTAGAAAAATCACTCCATAGCTCAAACTCGTGTTCTTGCTTATCTTGCTACCATTTTCGATGTCCTTGCTCAAAGATCCATTCACAAAACTGCTTTGGGGGATTGTTCTTCGGTATGTGACTCCTCCAATGGTCCAATTAGTTTTTGTTCTAGTGCTTTATTCATTGCAATTTTTTTGCTGCTGTGGTGACCTTGTTCTTGAGCTTGCATGTCAAATTTATATGGTCCAAAGTAGTTTTGATGCATGATATAGCCTCTAGGCACTTGTAGGAGTAGTTGTTATCAATTTTGTTGAGTTTGGTTCACTTTTATTTTGAGTCACTAAAAATTCAGAAATTTTCAAAGGAAGAAAATGTTGAGGAGATTGTTGAGAGGTTCCTCGAGTCAGAGTTCAAAGGAAAAGGAAAATGAGGAGAAGGAAAAGCCCAAGTATAATCTTCCTCGCGTCGCAGAAATTTGGTCGTGTGAATGGCCATGTGATGCATTCTTACAAGCAGCCGGGATTTATGATGATTTCTATTATTTGGCTGGGAATGCAGGCATCACCGACTTCCTCCCCGACCGGTGTAATCAGTATCTCCTGCTCACCAATACTTTCATGCAAAATTTTCATTTTCATGCTAGGAAGTCACCACCCACGGTAGACATTCACTTATATGAGGAGTACAAAGAAATGACGCTTTATGACTTTTGTGAGGTTCGTAAATTACCTTATGAAGGTAGCGTCGAGGAACCACGTCCTAGTGATGTGGAAGGTCTCATTCATGAAATTACTATAGGGGAAGGCAGATGTGTGTCGGGAGCGAGAGTAGCTAGTATACATCTTCCTATTTTACGCTATTACTCATTATTTGCTGGGAGATGTTTAATTGGTCGTAGGGAGAGTGGAGGCCTTAGTGCTCCAGACCTTGCTATTTTGCACCATGATTTACATAGAGATAGAACTTACAGTTTGGGCGCTATGGTTGCTAAACGGTTGAGTATGAACCATGCAAAGGGTCCGATTTTCGGAGGTATCTCCGCCTCCCGCCTTGCTAAACACTTTGAGATACCCATTAGGCATTATGAAAAAGAAGATAAACTGCTACCCACTACATATTTAGATTATGACAGCATGGTAGCACATAAGTTTATTCGCCATGATGAGGAAAAGAGACTTATTTATAACCTGGTATTTAGCGAGAATACCTTTCAGATTATTACCTTGCCTGCACCTGTTTTATTTGATATTCATTCAGGCAGGTACTTCGTTTTGCCCGCGGACATTCGTGCATACTAGGAGGGGACACGATCCCTACCTCCTGAGCCAGAGCCATCACCTGATCCATATCAGGAGTTTATTTATCAGTGGGATCCACAGGAGCTTGCTAACCAGTGGAACCCTCAGGATCCTCCTCAGTACACCGGAGAGAACTACTTTGATCCATGGGCTTAGACCAACTTAGGCCAAAAGCCTAAGCTTGGGGGAGTACGTATTTCTCACCGACATTACATTTATGTTCACACATTCATTTCAGTTGTCGGTGTTCATACTTTTTCATTGTATCATCCATGCTAGTTTAATTCTTTTTCCGCTTTCTTCTTGTGTGTTTGAAAAACCTTAAGAAAAAAATTAGTTGTAGTTAGTTTACCTTCTATGCATGCTTAGTAGTAATATTAAAGAAAACCCAAAAGGATTTCTCGTTCTTCTTTTGCTTGTTGGGAGCTATCCCGTGTAAATAGTTTTTCTCGTTTTTGTTTTACCTTCTTCAGAAAAACAAAAACTCCAAAAATATTTCAATGTGTTTCTTTGAAATTCTTTTCTTTTCTTTGGGGGTCGAGAGGAGAAGACCACGATGAAAATGTTGAGTGGCTCTCATATGCAGTATTGTTGATCTAACAAAAGAGCCCATATCTCCTTTGAATAAATGTTTGCAGATTCCAGATTAGTCCGATGCACGTGCACTATTATTATTATCCACACCGTTCGGTCGTGCAAGTGAAAGGCAATAATGACGATATATGATGAAATGATCGAGATGAGGAAAAGCTGGTATGAACTCGACCTATCTTGTTTTTGTAAATATGATTGGTTCATCATTCCTGATTCAGCCTATTATGAATGAAACATGTTTGCAATGATAATTATAGATTATAGTAACTCATGCCATGCTTAATTAGCTAGGAGTTTATAATGGTTTACCTTACGTGCCAACATGGAAATTAAAATGGTTGTGATGTAGTATGATAAGATGGTATCCTCCTTTGAATGTTTTGAGTGTCTTGACTTGGCACATGTTCACGCATGTAGTTGAAAAAAAATCAACACAACCTCTACGATATTTATGTTCATGGTGATTTATATCCTACTCATGCTTGCATTCAATGTTGGTTAATCTCAATGCATGTTTATGACTGTTGTCGCTCTCTAGTTGGCCGCTTCCCAGTCTCTTTCTAGCCTTCACTTGTACTAAGCGGGAATACTGCTTGTGCATCCACTTCCATAAACCCCAAAGTTGTTCCATATGAATCCACCATACCTTCCTAGATGCGGTATTTACCTGCCGTTCCAAGTAAATTTGCATGTGCCAAACTCTAAACCTTCAAATGATAACTTGTTTTGTATGCTCGAATCGCTCATGTACCAACTAGGGATGTCCATATCTTCCATGCTAGGTGGGTTATTCTCACGATGAGTGGACTCCGCTCATCATTCACGAGAAAATGGCTGGTAACCAGGATGCCCAGTCCCATGCTCAAAGCAAATTAAGTCAAAAAAATTGCAAACAAAACTCCCCAGGATTGTTGTTAGTTGGACGGTACCCGTTGTTTCGGACCAGCCGTGGAGTGTGCTTGTTGGTGGTGGGGGAGTATACACTTTACCATTCTGTTTGGGAACCGCCTATAATGTATGTAGCATGGAAGATACCAAGATCTATTGGTTGTTATGTTGACAATGAAAGCATACCGCTCAAAATATTATTTATCTCTATTTCAAAACTCGAGCTCTGGCACCTCTGCTTCCCTCTACGAAGGGCCTATCTATTTACTTTTATTGTTGAGTCATCATCCTCTTATAAAGAGCACCAGTTAGAGAGCACCGCTGTCATTTGCATGCATTGTTATTAATTTATATTGAGTATGACTATGAATGGATCTCTTTTACCATGAATTACAATGTCTAGTCAGTCCTTGATCTTTAGGGGTGCTCTGCATTTATGTTTTGCGGTCTCAGAAAGGGCTAGCGAGATACCATCTTGTTATATCATATCATGATTGTTTTGAAAAAGTGTCGTCATCCGAGATTTATTATTATTGCTCGCTAGTTGATTATGTCATTCATATGAGTAAATGTGAGACCTAAACGTTTTTGTGAATATGGTTAGTTCATAATCTTTGCCGAAAACTTGAATGCTGGCTTTACATATTTGCAACAACAAGATCAAACAGAGTTCCTAAATTTTTTTCTTTATCACTTTCAGTTTGTTAACTGAATTGCTTGAGGACAAGCAATGGGTTAAGCTTGGGGGAGTTGATACATCTCCATCGTATCTACTTTTACAAACTCTTTTGCCCTTGTTTTGGACTCTAACTTGCATGATTTGAATGGAACTAACCCGGACAGACGTTGTTTTCAGCAGAATTGCCATGGTGTTATTTTTGTGCAGAATAAAAAGCTCTTGGAATGACCTGAAACTTCACGAAGACAACTTTTGGAATTAATAAAAAATATTGGCAAAAGAATCAACAGAAGGGGGCCCACACCCTAGTCACAAGGATGCGGAGCGCGCCCTCCGACCTTGTGGGGTCCCTGGACCTCCACCGACCTCAACTCCAACTCCATATATTCACTTTCGGGGAGAAAAAAATCAGAGAGAAGGATTCAACGTGTTTTACGATACGGAGCCGCCGCCAAGCCCTGTTCTTCCTCGGGAGGGCAGATTTGGAGTCCGTTCGGGGCTCCGAAGAGGGGAATCCGTTGCCATCGTCATCATCAACCATCCTCCATCACCAATTTCATGATGCTCACTGCCGTGCCTGAGTAATACCATCATAGGCTTGCTGGACGGTGATGGGTTGGATGAGATTTACCATGTAATCGAGTTAGTTTTGTTAGGGTTTGATCCCTAGTATCCATTATGTTCTAAGATTGATGTTGCTATGACTTTGCTATGCTTAATGCTTGTCACTAGGGCCTGAGTGCCATGATTTCAGATCTGAACCCTTTATGTTTTCATGAATATATTTGTATTCTTGATCCTATCTTGCAAGTTATAGTCACCTACTACGTGTTATGATCCGGCAACCCCGGAGTGACAATAGTCGGGACCACTCCCGGTGACGACCGTAGTTTGAGGAGTTCATGTATTCACTAAGTGCTAATGCTTTGGTCCGGTAGTCTATTAAAAGGAGGCCTTAATATCCCTTAGTTTCCAAGAGGACCCCGCTGCCATGGGACGGTAGGACAAAAGATGTCATGCAGGTTCTTTTCCATAATCACGTATGACTATATTCGGAATACATGCCTACATTACATTGATGAACTGGAGCTAGTTCTGTGTCACCCTATGTTATAACCGTGGCATGATGAATGCCATCCGACATAATTATCCATCATTGATCCATTGCCTACGAGCTTTTCACATATTGATCTTTGCTTCGTTACTTCTTCGCTGTTACTGTTACAATTGCTACGAAATTATTACTATTACTTTTGCAACCGTTACCATTACTTCCATACTGCTCTGCTACTAAATACTTTGCTACAGATATTAAGTCTTTCAGGTGTGGTTGAATTGACAACTCAGCTGTTAATACTCAAGAATATTTTTTGGCTCCCCTTGTGTCGAAACAATAAATTTGGGTTGAATACTCTACCCTCGAAAACTATTGCGATCCCCTATACTTGTGGGTTGTCAGGTACTAGGTACTTCATTTAGATATAGACATGTCCCTAAAGATTTAAAGATGTGCAATGAATTCCAAAGATTTTTCTCCCCTTAGACATGGACTATTTCTCCCCCTGAATCTGATATTGGATAATGGGAGAAGGTAGGGTGAGATAAAATCAGAGCAAAATAGGGTAACATCAACTAAAATCAGAGCAACGAGAATTTTCAATGGCAATAGCTAAGATCAAACATATTTACATGTCTTTCCCCTCTTAAATACATGTGACTTATCTCCTCTTTGTTAACAAGGACCTGTAGAAGAGCTTAGATGTGCTCATATGATAAGCTTTGATGTGCTCTCTCTCCCCCTGTTGGGGATATGACCCCGACGTATGACCCGTCTAGGAGGGGCCGGGTTACACCGTTGGTGACTTAATATGAAGAAGGCCCAAGAATATGAAGCAGAAGACACGCGGTGGCTTAAGTGGTGGGCCTGGTGGAGGCCCAAGACCCGGAGGTGTGAGCCGCCCGATGGTGACTTGCCTGGTAAGGCAAGGCGACTTAGAAACTGAGCTATTCACGTTGTGTGATCTGGCTTGGACTCTTGTAAGCCCCAGAGCCTCGACCTGTGGATATAAAGGCGAGACCCGGTAGCGGGTTAACTCAAGAAACAACTAATCGATAGCTAGGTCAAGTGTGATGGCTAATCGATATTCAAGTAATACAACTAGAAGCAGGACGTAGGCTTTTACCTCATTGTGAGGGGCCGAACCTGGGTAAACCTTGTGTCCTTTGTCCCGTTCAACCCCTTCGAGCTAACCTACGTTGTGATGGCGCCACATCTAAGTACTTTCACAAGGGCATCTGCATTGTTAAATCCACGACAGTTGGCACCCACCGTGGGGCCAGAGCACAGGGGTTTCGAGTTCTTGAAGGGCAACTCCTCAGAGATCGAAGGATATGCCATAGGTCGGATGACTAAGAATCGCCGTGACAAGATCTACATCGGCGATGCCGGCTGGGGCCCTAATGCCGACTCAATCAAGTACGGGTACCGGGTCCCCTTTGGCGGAATTCACGTCTTCATTGGCAAGATCGGCGAGTTAGAGCCTGAGCCGGACACCTACACCGACATTGTTGAGACGGCTCAGCGCGCGCGACCCGCCAGGGTTCTGTCAGATCGTGGGTTCCGGCAAACCCTTGAGGTTCGAACTCTGGGGTGCGCACGAAGAACTCTCTTCCCCTAGCTTGCTCGCTCAACGATCTCACGGCCTAGCTCGACGAACCCAATGAACACGGGACACAAAGGTTTATACTGGTTCGGGCCACTGTTGCGGTGTAATACCCTACTCAAGTGTGGTGGTGGTGGATTGCCTCGCGGGCTAAGGATGAACAAGTACAATGGTTGAACAGCCTCCTGAGGAGAGGTGTTATTGAGCTTGGTGAGCTGGTGTGTGTGATGGTGGTCCGAATGATCCCCCTTTCCATGGTGGTGGCTAGTCCTATTTATAGAGGCCCTGGTCCTCTTCCCAAATGTTAGGCGGGAACGGATCCCACAACGACCAAGTTTGAAGGGGGACAACTAGTACAAGCTATCCTGACAAAAGGTGGTCTTCGCGTGCCAAAGGCTTTGCGGTGATGCAGCTATGGGCTCTGCGATGACCTCCGTCCTGCCGTCCTGCTGGTCTTGGTCTTGTTGCACCGATATGGAAACCTTTGCCTGATGCCTCGGGACTCCTCGCCTGCGCTTGCCTCTTTAGCACCAAAGAGGAATCTGGTACACTGCGCCCGCTGGCGCCTGCCTGGCCATGGTCGTCATGGCTCACGTCACGTGAACCTCGCGAGGTGTCCCTTGCATAGATCTCTCCGCTCCTAGGGAGCCAGCCTGGTGAGGCCACCCCCAGGGAGGTCTTGGTGTCGTCCGCCTCGCGAGGCTTGGCCCCTGGCAAGGGTCTTGAGTGATTGCCGCTGAAGCTGAGCCGTACCGGGCCGTTGGTGGAGCCACGTCGTGGGCCGCAGGCAGGCAAGTATGGGTACCCCCGTTCCCAGGACGCCGACAGGTTCGACCCGGCCGGTAGCACGTTTTCGTTGGCTTTGTTCATGGGCCGGATCTTGAAGAAGGTTCTGCATCTGGTGGAGAGACGACCATCTATTCAGGTGATAAGTCCTCGACCAGAGAAACCGAATCAATCTATCAGCTTCGGGATGGCGGGCTTGGGGGCTATTCCGATGGTGACAGTATTCCAGACCCTTATGAGCCGCCGAGCAGGGCTGCTATTGTTATGGATGGTATGCAACCAATGGTAAACTCATCAATAGATACTGCCATGACATCCAGTTCAACTGCTGCTGCGACAGCTGGGGCGAGCGGCTCAGTTCGACCGCCGACTTAGGTTTTATCTGAGCTCTTGGGCACCCGGACGACTCTGTTAGCCATGAAGGTGACTCTAATGAATCAGGAACAGCATAACACAGAAGTTGCAAAGGTGCGAGATGAGGTGGCCAAAGGCCAAGAGGATCTTAATGCAGAGAATGCCAGGATGGTGACAGAGCGAGCTTCGATGGATGCCGAGTCACAGCGGTTAAGGGCAGAAGCTTTCCGCCTAAGTCTAGATCAGAATGTGTCCAATGCTATTGTTCAAAGAAGGCACTAGAGCCGCCTACCTTCGCAGTTTGAGGGGCGGAATCTTTTTAATACACTCGGGGCAGGAACGAGTAACCCGCCCGGTGTAAACCAGGCTGCTGAGGCGCTGGGGACCGGAGCGGCGGCCCAGCCTCGTTTGACAGACCTGCCTCGTAGGGATCTGACCCCACCTCAACGGGTTCCAACACCCTTTGGCCATTATTCTAACCCAGTGGATAACATTAGAGCAACAGCTATACGGCAGGCGGCTATCCCGATCGAAGGCGAGTCTCCAGCCCCGGGATGATAATATGCTGAACAATGATCAGGCCCTTGTGGATCAGGCTAGAACCCGTCGTGAGGCGGAATTGGCGGCTCAATTGGGGGCTCATCAGTAGTTTCCAATAAACCCTTCGGCATCTGTTGAGGCTGGGACGACCTCCAGAACAGTGGGTGTGCCATGTCTAGTACCGGCTCTCTGTAATGAATGTTTGCCCAAGGATTTTAAGGGCCCTCGTAAGGTGCCTAATTATACAGCTAATCTTCCACCTGAGGATTGGATTGAGAGCTATGAGCTGGTTATGGAGATGTTAGATGTTAATGATGCTGTATGTGCCAAGTACTTCACCAACATGTTGGATGGACCGGCTCGAACCTGGTTGAAAGGCTTACCTGCCAATTCCATCAATTCATGGGCTGAGTTGAAAGCGCGCTTCATTCAGAACTTTAAGGGAACGTGTAAGAAACCTCTGATGATTATTGATATGGATAACTGTGTACAGCAGGAGGATGAGTCGGCCCACCATTGGGTCCGCCGGGTTTCAGCTATTATCAATTCATCCGATAGCATTGCGGCAGGTTCAACTGTTCTGGTCTTGGAGAAGAATTGTCATTTTACCCCTCTTAAGCAGAAGCTTGGGCAGCTTAAGCATCACTGTAATGACATGGGAGAGCTCATGGCGGCTCTCATCAAGTATGCCGACTCTGATGCCACCAAAGATCCCGGATCTGATGATGAAAAATTGAACAAGGGAAAGAAGAGTGGTCATGGTAAGGGTCAGTAGCAGAACATGACATGACATAATGGTAACAACTAGGGTAACAGTGGTAAGCATAGATAGCCCGATGGTGGGTCAGATCTTGTAGCTAACACCAACACTGGATATAAAAACCAGCACCGTAAATGGCAATGGTAAGCAGGCCTTTGGAGGGGAGAACTTTAATATTGAGGCGATGATGAATGAGCCCTGCCCAAAACACAGTCTGCCCAATAAACCGGTGACTCATGCTTGGAAGGACTATTTCATCATGCGAGAGTACAGGAATACCAACTTCAATCAGAATCATGGCAACAATAATGGTCCGCCTGGCGGGTCAGGATCCGGCTCACAAGGGCCCGGCTTTGGTGGTGGCGGCTCAAATTTTGGGTATCAAGGATAGGGCAAGCAGGGTGGTTATAATCAATAGTCTGGTCAGGGTAACCAACAACATCCGTCAGGATATTAGAGTAGCCCAAAGCAGCTTAGCAGTGGCCAGTATCATGTTTTCATCACAAGTCTTTGCAAGCGAGATCAGAAGGTTCATAAACGCGCGGTCAGTGCAATTGAGCCGGCGGTACCTCAATACTTGCGGCTGTCAGAGCAGCCAATCACATGGAGTCGAGAGGATCACCCGCCTCGGGTTGACAATCCAGGTCAACTAGCGTTGGTGGTAGCCCCTCAGGCTGGGGGTTATAAATTCACTAAAGTGCTCATGGATGGTGGCAGCAGCATCAATATCCTTTACTATGATACCTTTTGCTGGATGAATTTAACTGATAAGGAGCTTAAGCCGTCTTCTATCGTTTTTCATGGTGTGGTACCTGGTAAGTCGGCATATCCAGTTGGTAAGATTGCCTTGGAAGTGGCTTTTGGTGACGACTATGACTACAGAGCAGAGACGTTATGGTTTGAAGTGGTTAAAATCAAGAGCCCTTATCATGCCTTGTTCAGACGGCCGGCTTACGCCAAATTTATGGCACGACCTTGTTATGTTTATTTACAGCTTAAGATGCCAGGACGTACGGGTACTATTATGGTCCATGGCGATCAAAATATTTCTTTGGAATGTGAAGATGGAGATGCTGCCTATGCTGAATTAGCCTATGCTACCGAGGAGCTTAAATTTTATAAGGATAATGTTGACCCGGCTGATATGACCCCTTTGAAGAAGCCCACCACTGAGCAAGATCCTCTGTTGAAATTCAAGTCGGCTGATGATACTAAGCAAGTTGACTTTGTCCCTGGCGACTCATCTCTGCAGTTCATAGTGGGGGCTAATATGGATCCTAAATAGGAAAGCGCGCTCATCGAGTTCATCCATGAGAATCGGGACATCTTTGCATAGAAATCTTCTGACATGTCGGGTGTATCGAGAGAATTCGCTGAGCACACTCTTAATGTGGATCCTAAATTTAAGCGGCCAAGCAGTTTCTTCGTCATTTCAATGAAGAACAACGTAAGGCCATTGGAGAAGAGGTGGCCCGGGTCTCGGCAGCCAGGTTTATCGTGGAGGTCTTTCATCCGGAGTGGTTGGCTAACCCGGTGCTGGTGCTTAAGAATTATGGCACTTGGCATATGTGTGTTGACTACACATATCTCACTACAAAAAAAAGACACATCCCTGACATTTTGGGCCGAACGGATTTTTTTCTGTCATACATATGACACTTCTATGACGATAATTGTGACAAAACCCGGTATCATCATAGATGTGGTGGGCTCCTACTTCTATGACAAAAAATCATGACAGAAAATGGGCTTTTCGTCCTGGGCGGGCCGGAGACGCAGCTGCATGACATTCTTTGGGCCGTCCATGATAGAAAAAACCGTGGTAGAAGCGAGGGCGAGGAAAATTTCGGGGAGTTCCTAGTTACGGTGGGAGATCGGGGGCCGAGCGATGCGCGTTTCTCTTGTACACGTACGCGCGTGTGTGCGAGGCGTTGGCTCTAACTGAACCCAAGCGATTGCACTGCAGGCTACGCGTTACTGAACCCGAGCGATCGATCGATGGCTATTAACTGAACCCGATCGAGCGATTCTTTCGCTACTGCTGCTAACTGAAGCCGATCGATGCTGCCTCTGGGATGAACAGTGAGTGTTGTGGGGGGGTTTGGATGTACAGTGAGCGGTGGCGTTGCCTCTGGATGAACAGGACCCCGTGGTGTGGTGGAGGGCCGGATGAACAGTAGACGGTGGAGGGGTGCCCGTGGAGGGGTGGTTGAACAGGACCCCGTGGTGTGGAGGGCTGGATGAACAGTAGACGGTGGAGGGGTGCCCGTGGAGGG
>NC_057814.1:391992398-392009528 GCF_018294505.1 Triticum aestivum | reverse complement strand
ACAGTAGCCGGTGGAGTAGCGCGCGGTGGAGGCTGGATGAACAGGAGCCCGTGGAGGCTGGAGGAGGTCGACGGTAGCCCGTGGAGGCTGGAGGAGGTCGACGGTGGAGATGAACAGTATCCCGTGGAGTCCCGTTTTGCGGTACGCCACACCCCTCCCGATGAAAAGGACTCCCGTTTCGACCGTAGGAGGTCCGTTTCGTCCATTTTGCGGTACACCACACCCCTCCCGATCAACAGGACCCCCGTTTCGACCGTAGGGAGGTCCATTTCCTCCGTTTTGCGGTACGCCGCACCCCTCCCGATCAACAAGACCCCCGTTTCGACCATAGGAGGTCTGTTTCCTCCGTTCTACAGTACGCCAGGCCTCATTTCCATCGTCTGTTCCGTCCAAGCCCTCCCGATGAACACGACCACGCATTCCGTTCCGACCCAGCCGGTTGGCTCCCACGCGTTCCGTTGCCTCCCGATGAACACGACGCATTCCGTTGCCTCCCCATGAACACGACGACGACGCTGTTTCTCCGTTCCGACCCAGCCATGTACATGAGCCCTGGTCGTACGTATGCGCGAGTAGGCGTTCGAGACCCCGCCCGTACGTACACATACGTGGCCGTATTTTCTTTCTTGCACCCTGGCCGCTGTACGTACGTGTACATGCTACGTGCGCGCCTCTACTACGACACGCGCGCGCCTCTACATCCACCAGTACATATGTACGTACACGTTGCGACCAGAATGACAATGCTACATACGCTTCGACCAGGTGGGTCCCGACTGTCAGGCACTTCCTTGCGTGCGAAGATGTAGCTGGTGGGTCCCAGCAGTCAGGGGGGCGAATCGTTTTTTTTGCCCGGACGCACTTCCTTGCATGCGAAGGTGTAGCTGGTGGGTCCCAGCAGTCATGGGGGAAACCTTTTTTCATGAAATACGGTGGCCCGTCCGGTGGGTCCCCGCTGTCAGGTGGAGGAATAATTATTTTGCACGTAATAAGGAGGCACTTCCTTGCTGCGGCCGTGGACCCAGCTGTCAGCCTCTCCACGTACAGTCCACGTCCGATGGAAGCCGTTCCTTGACCACGTTGACCACACCGCGCCGAGAGCACCAGGGCGGTGGACGACGGCGAGGCCTAGGAAGGGGACGACGCGGAGCCGGGGAAGACGCGGCAGTGCATGCCCACGCGTAGAGGAGTACGAGGGTTCACTGGTTCGCTGTGGTGTGAGGCTGCCGTCGCCGCAGAATAACAGGGGGTGTGGATCAGTAGAGGGATGACCTGGCCAGCGGTGGGAGTAGTAGGGGGCGGTGAGGCCTCCGCCGCATCGCAGCCGGCCACGGGAGGCAGGAGCACGAGGCACGACCGGCGCTGGTTTGGGCGGCTGGAGTATGAAGACCAGAGGTTGAAGAAGCACTACGGCCGTTGGATGGACATCGTACGGTCACTGGAGCTAGAATCGCGCATATTGACTAAGTTGACAAAGCCCTCCGTCCCCGTCAACTTAGTAGGCCCACAAGTCAGCCTGCCACTATACTAGGTCCCAGCTAACAGGGGGAGTATTCATTTTTTTGTGCATAATAAGGAGGCACTTCCTTGCGTGTGAAGATATAGCTAGTGGGTCCGAGCTGTCAGCGGCGGTAACGTTTTTTTCGTGAAATACAGAGGCCCTTTCGGTGGGTCCCTGATGTCAGGTGGAGGAATCATTATTTTGCGCGTAATAAGGAGGCATTTCCTTGCGTGCGGCCGTGGACCCAGCTGTCGGCCTCTCCACGTGCAGTCCACTTCACATGCATGTCGGTCGTTGACCACGTTGACCAGGCCACGCCGAGAGCACCAGGGCGATGGACGACGGCGAGGCCTAGGAAGGGAACGACACGGAGGCAGAGAAGACTCGGCAGTTGTTTCCCACGCGGAGGGGAGTACGACTGTACGAGGGTTTACTGGTTCGTCTGCCGTCGCCGGAGAATAACAACAGGTGTGGGTGAGTAGAGGGATGGCTAGGCCAGCGATGGGAGTACGGTGGGGCGGTGAGGCCTGCGCGGCAGCACAGCCGGCCGCGGGGAGGAGGGAGCAGGCAGTCCCGCCGGCGCTTGTTTGAGCGGCTGGAGCAGGAAGAGCAGAGATTGAAGAAGCACGACGGCCGTTCGATGGACATCCAACAGTCACTGCTTGTGCGTCAACCTTTTTTTAGGAAAGCCTCAAATCTGTGGAAAACAGCATACAACCCATCTGCCATTATTTCTAATAATTTACAGCCCATTTGCTAATTATTAAGGTTTTTTTGGAGCCCATATTCTTTTTGTTAGCATTACAGCCCATATTGTGGCCACGGTTAAAAAATTATACGAAATTTTGCATATTTCGGTGCGGTCCGAACTGTTTTTAATCCCGAAATTTCGACTCACATTCAAACTGATTTTAAAAATAAATGTATATCAATATAAAATCCAACAAACTCTCCACGCATAAAAATTAATGTAATTTAAAATCTCGAAATGAAAAAAAGATATTTGAAACTAATTGCCGGTTTGATGTGTTTTAAAAATGTACATCCCATTTCTCATTACTGATGGGCCATTTTCTCGGCCAGCCGAATGAAAGCTCTCCTCGTCTTGAAAGATTTGCAGCCCAACAGGCCTGACAAAGCGACTTACTTGGCAAATCACAAAAGAAGTGGGCTGTGGCCGTGGACCCAGCTATCAGCCTCTCCACGTATAGTACTCTTCCGATGGAAGTCGTTCCTTGACCATGTTGACCACGCTGCGCGGAGAGCACCACGGCGGTGGACGACGGTGAGGCCTAGGAAGGGAACGACGCAGAGCCGGGGAAGACGCGACAGTGGAAGCCCGCGCGGAGAGGAGTACGAGGGTTCACTGGTTCGGCTGTGGTGTGAGGCTGCCGTCGCCGCAGGGCCTGGCCAGCGGTGGGAATAGTAGGGGGCGGTGAGGCCTCCGTGGCAGCACAGCCGGGCACGGGAGGCAGGAGCATGCGGCACGACCGGCGCTGCTTTGGGCGGTTGGAGCAAGAAGACCAGAGGTTGAAGAAGCAGTACGGCCGTTGGATGGACATCGTACGGTCACTGGAGCTTGAATCGTTCATATTGACTAAGTTGACAAAGCCCTCCGTCCCCGTCAACTTAGTAGGCCCACAAGTCAGCCTCCCACCATGGTGGGTCCCAGCTAACAGGGGGGTATACATTTTTCTGTGCGTAATAAGGAGGCACTTCCGGTGGGTCCGAGCTGACTGCGGGGGGAACATTTTTTCGCGAAATACGATGGTCCGTCCGGTGGGTCCCAGTAGTCAGGGGCAAACGTTTTTTTCACGAAATACGGTGGCCCGTCCGGTGGGTCCCAGTAGTCAGGGGGGAAACGTTTTTTATGCGAAATACTGGTGGCCCGTCCGGTGGGTCCCTGCTGTCAAGTGGAGGAATAATTATTTTGCGCGTAATAAGGAGGCACTTTCTTGCGGCTGCCGTGGACCCAGTTGTCAGCCTCTCCATGTTCAGTACTCTTCCGATGGAAGTCGGTCGTTGACCACATTGACCACGCCGTGCCGAGAGCACCACGGCGGTGGACGACGGCGAGGCCTAGGAAGGGGACGACGCCGAGCCGGGGAAGACGCGGCAGTGGATGCCCACGCGGAGAGGAGTACGAGGGTTCACTGGTTCGGCTACGGTGTGAGGCTGCCGTCGCCGCAGAATAACAGGGGGAGTGGGTGAGTGGAGGTATGGCCTTGCCAGCGATGGGAGTAGTATGGGGACGGTGAGGCCTCCGCGGCAGCACAGCCGGCCACGGGAGGCAGGAGCATGCGGCACGACCGGCGCTGCTTTGGGCGGCTGGGGCAAGAAGACCAGAGGTTGAAGAAGCACTACGGCCGTTGGATGGACATTGTTGACCACGCCGCGCCGAGAGCACCAGGGCGGTGGACGACGGCGAGGCCTACGAAGGGAACGACACGGAGCCGGGGAAGACACGACAGTGGCTGCCCACGCGGTGGAGAGTACGAGGGTTGACTGGTTCGGCTACCGTCGCCGGAAAATAACAGGAGGTGTGGGTGAGTAGAGGGATAGACAAGCCAGGGATGCGAGTATGATGGGGCCATGAGGCCTGCCCGGCAGCACTGCCGGCCACGGGAGGCGGGAGGAGGCGGTTCCGACGGCGCTGGTTTGGGCGGCTGGGGCAGGAAGATCAGAGACTGAAGAAGCACGATTGCCGTCAGATTGACATCTAACGGTCTGACGCTGGTAGAGTCGATTGTTGACCAAGTTTCTTTTTTGAGAAACCTTGTGTACGCATGCACTTAGTAGGCCCACAAGTCAGCCTCCAAATCTGTGGCAGACAACATAAAGCCCATTTGCTATTTTTTATAATTTGCAGCCCATTTGCTAATTCTTAAGTAATTTATTACAACCCATTTTCTGCCCAGGTCCACGGTCAAAAAGTTCAACCTTATTTTGCATATTTCGGTGGAGTCCGAACTGTTGTAATCCCGAAATGATAAACATTTTTTTAAGAACTTATTGATTTGCCAAAAAAATCGTTTTGTTTTTGTAAGCAAATAAGACATGGGACAATTGAGTTGGTTTGAGGGAAAACCAGTGGTAAAAAAAATCAGCGCTGGGTGGGAAAAACAACAAAAATAAGGATGTAAATATGAAAAGGGAATTTTATGTGTTTTCAATATAATGATACGTGTATATGGACTAGTAAAACTATAGGTAGAGATTAGAAAATGGATGTAGGACATGCGTTTCAAGAGGAAAATAGAACTGGGCTGTGTGTTTGATTCAGTAAAAGAAACTGCCTGCGGATGTTGTAAGACAAAATATAACTAACGCTGGAGGGCCAGAGGCCAGTAGATACCTGCTGGATCTTTGTGCCCCGTTGTCGTCATGGGCTGGGCCTGTTAAAAACAAAACCAACCCTGGGCAGTCTACAGCCCAGTTGAAACTTGCTCGACCTGAAAAAACAATATACGTGCTCAATAAACGAGAGAATTCTGCAAGTACAGACTGATAACTTGGATGCAGCACGGATATTTTTTTTATCGTGATAATAAGTGAATGCACTTGTTTCGAAAAAAATTGGAGAACTGGGAATTCGAACGGCGGGTGCTTATGCTACCCATCAAATAAAAATCAGGTGCCTGAAAATTCGTTTCGAAACAAATGATTCAGCTTTATATCCACGTCGACCCTCGGCGTGATGGTTGGAAGCAAATGCAAGTTCATACCAAAAGATCGTTAACAACAATACCAACTTGCGGACGACAAGGTAGTACAACTACCAATACCAAACTAACTTATAATCTTTTTACTCCTGGCCCTAGTGTTCGTCTGGTAGAAAATCTTGCAGAGGACCAGCTCCCGCTCCTTCTCTTGCTCCAGGTCCCCGAGGTGGTACTAGTGCATCACCCAGTTGGTCCTCTGCTGGTCGAAGTTCTTGTTGGTGTGCAGCACCAGAACCTTTTTTGCTGCCCGTCTTGCCGGCCGTTGACCATCACTGGCAAGGTATTGCCGGTCTTGTGCCACATCGCGTGCATGCCGCACTCTGACTGTATCTTGCGACGCGTCCACGTGCCCCTTTTGAACGCCCTGGAATTGCGCTGGAAGAAATGCTTCCTTAGGCCACTCAGTGTGATACCTGCAGTATTGTGGAATACATGTTTTAGTGTACCTAGTTGGCATTTTCATAACATCTTTGGCATGTTGCAGTCACTTGTTTCACTTTTTATTAACTGTCAAATTGTAATTGCTTCACCAGGTCTGCGTCTAAAAAGAAAAATAGAGCTATAAACAAAGGAATATGTTTGTGCAAGTAGACGGCCGATCGGTGTCTTACCTGGAAGTTTCTCAGGTTGGGTGTAGCATATGCCGTGCTCACTGTTGATGGTTGGTATGAACAAATCGATGAGAGACTAAAATCTCGCGCTGTCAGCACTCACTTTGGCCTCAAGGTGCTCGATCAGGTCCTGATCCGTGGGATCGAACTTGATGCCAGCCGGCAGCACCGGCCAATCCTTCTTCGACTTGCATCGGTAATTCCAGTTATATGGTACTCAATGTATGATCAATCGACTGTTTTAAGTGAATGATGAAAGATTTCGACAGATAAGTGGTACTCCAAATCTGAAGTCCAAAATACCCAAACACGCCGCCGGGATTCTTGTGTCACCTCACGCGCAGCATGTTGTCACATCAATTCAATGTGTGGACATGATGAATAATTTGACCGACGTATACTAGTACCGCTACTTTACTACTTACTAGTCGTATTTAGTGTCACAATTTATACATAGATTTAACTAACAAGTACGCACTTGAAGCCTAACTGATATATATACATATATATATATATATATATATATATATATATATATATATATATGGCTTCTGCACAACATCTCCATCATCATTATCAGTACATCCTACGCAGGTGAGTTAGGATGCACTTGATCCCAGGAAGGTATCTATCCTTCAAACCAGAGGAGTGCTTCAAACTAACAACAGAACATAATATCCAACAAAAGAGGGTCGTGCTACAGCAGCAGAATACATGGCTCAGTCTAGATATCAGCACGAATCAAGTTGTGCATATTTGCTGTTGGCATGAACCACATCGCCGCATGTTGGGTTTGCAAAAGCCATCCATCGCATGGAAGCTTGATGCCTTTGACACACTGAAGATTATCTGGCAACAAGCCGTGTCGACGAATCTCTGGATATGGTGATTCATGAAACCCATGGTATGATGTGTAAACACAACCCCCACTCGCGAATGGAAGTTGCATAGCACAGTAATCATCGCCGGTGATATGATCGATGATTGGTTGGATGATCGGATAATTGAGCCCGAGGAACAAGGAGTGGTTGCCGAGGCTGTAAACCTGCCTCCAGTTGAATACGCCTGGCCCAACGGAGCTGGGATCTTTCTCGAACACGAAGCAGCCATAGCCATCAATGTCACGAACGCCCCACGCATTGTACTGCATGTGGTTTGATGTAATGGTTTGGTCAATTTGGTACGTGCGAATGAGCATCAAATGACCGCCGTCAGCTGAACGAGCGATAAACCACCACCCATCGGCTGGTATGATTCCAGGTCCTGGAATCATGAAGGCCAGCGCATTTGCGTCTGCTGCAACAATTCAAATTGGAGACCAAAAGGACAAAAATAAACAATCATGTTCAGAGTATGTGTGGAATTAAGATTATTATAACAGTGACACATATCATAGACAGAGAATTGCAATGCCGTGGTCATAATCATACCCGAAGTTAAAAAAATAAGCCAATGGCGTTCATATTCTAGCAATATGTCATGGTTCAAACATCATGTAACAATGAGAGGAAAACAGCTATGATAGCGTCTACTCATATTCTACCATAGCACTTACTACTACTGTTCTCATATCAACTCTAAGCAATAACATGCGTTGTTATAAAAATCTTGTAAACGAGAGTAACATATAGCAATCATGGTGTTATGCTCATAATATGTATTCTAACAATCATTAGATGCCAATTGTTCTCATATCAACTCTAACAATAACATGTGTGGTCATAAAAATCTAGGAAATGAGAGGAACATATAGCAATGATGTGGTTATAGACATGCTATGCATTCTAAATTTGTAACAAATGAACAGGCAGTCGTATTCATAAGGTAAAGATGAGATGAGATAGAACAATTACACGACGATAGATTCCACCAGTATAGGCAGCCAATCTGTGCGTCGACCGCGTAAACGATGCCATCGTGCACTATAGCATCGGACAGAAATGTTGCCTCAACAGGATTGATGATGAGCCATAACCATGTATGGCGACCGGATTCCAGATAGACTAATCCCATGTTGAACAAGGCAATGAGCTTGTAATCCATGTAGTCTTCTGATGGTGTGGGCACTTCACAAATTACAACTTTCTGCAAACAGAGGTCGAGCCAAAAGCTTGACGCGTCTCGTGCGTAGTAGGCAGGAGTGTCCGGCGGGCCGCGAGGCTCGATGGCGGCGGTATCCAACGATGGAAGGGTGATCTCTCGCTGGGTGTAGATATCCACGAGACGCCATGGACTACTGGTGTGGTGGATGAGGACGATCCAGTTGGCCTTCATGCCCGCCCAGTAGTGGCCGCGCATGAAGGACAGGTGGACGGGTAGTGGTAGCATGTCGAGGGGAACCACGGCAACCTCTGTAGGATCGTCAAGTCGGTGTCTGGGCCACCTGCGAGGATCGGGCATCAGCAAGCAGGGTGTCTTGAAAAGAGCCGGCCGGTTGCAGACGAGTAGACGATACAAAGACACCGAGCATGCGGCCAGACGGACGGTGCTGAGTAGGTCCATACGACTGCAGATCTGCTCCAAGAGAACATCGGGGAGGGAATTCCAATCGCGGCTCTGCGTGTCAGTCGGTTCTGCCATTGGGGTTTTCGGTGCCTGCGAGCCCGCGGGGAAGTGGATTCGGGCGGGCGAGCGAAGAAGCTTCTCCTCGTGTGGCCGAGCAGTGAGCGGGGGATATGGTACGCGCAAGCTACCAAGGAAGATGGCGCGGGCGAGCGAGCAGTGAGCGGGGGTAAATGGTGTGCGGCCGACGATGGGGAAGAGAGGAGGAAGAAGAAGAGAGGAGGAAGAAGAGTGGAAGACGGGGAAGAAAGTGCATTCAATCTCAATTCTACTAGTACTACTACCAGGATATACCATCCTTCTGAGTGTAAATAGTTACACCGATGACATGTGGGTCTACCACAACAGGGCCCATATGTCAGTTAATGGAGGACAGAGATGCGTAGGCGTATTTGTGGAAGCGTGCTCTACTGGCAAACATGATGGCAGTACTGGGTAAGGCTGATTTAGTAACACCAACACGCTAGTTCAGCTTCTTAATTACATGTCCCATCTGTTGCAGCGTGTATTGTCACTTCACTGTGAAGACTAGTCGAATAGTTCTCTCTGACCGAGATGGGTAATAATGGATCGCGAGGACTTCCTTTCTACAGTATCCCTATGCCTCTACGCTCACTTCACTCATTTTGCTCCGTACCTAGTCACTTGTTGAAATCTGTAGAAAGACAAATACTCCGTATTTGGGAACAGAGGGAGGCTTTTACTCCGTACTATTTAGAAACAGAGGGAGTATCACCATATGGAGGGAACAGAGGAAGCTTGAAATATGAACATGTCAATGGGAGGGAGTAAGCCCCATGCATGCATGCAACATGCAACACTCACACGTACACATGGACGCACGCAACACTCACGCACCCATGCGGCACACAACACACGACGCAACACACACGCTCACGCTTAAGTGCTCAACCTACTCCCTACGTCCGTGAAAGACTGTACATTTAGAGATTTACACATTGACCAGGGCATAATTAACGCCCAAAAGTAGCAGACTTATGTGTGCATGCGACCATTGAGATAAGAAGATTAAATGAAGGCCGTTGCATGCTGTAATTAAGGATAGACATGTAGCCTATACCTACAGCACAAGTTGGTGCATTAGTCAATCAATATCGATTTAGATTAAAGGCTAAATGCATTGGAAGTGTAGATGTACATCATGTACTACACTCTTTGTTTTATAGCCGATGTACACTCTTTGTTGGAAGACCGAGGGAGGATACGTGCATGCACTCACATACACAGCCAGGGCGGTTCACGCGCAAGGGTTGGACTCGTGTCGCGCCTGCGTAAAGTTTTGTTTAACTGATTTCTTTGCTCTGCCAACTGACAGGTGGGACCCAGAAACCAGGTGACAATTTAACCAGTCAACGAAGTGCCACGTCGACGATGTGGCCGGTCAGTAGGGTGCAATACGGTGCTCTACGATGAGCTAGTGATCGTATAATCACCGCAAAACTATATGTAGTGACCGTAAAGAGCGTATTGTTACATACGTTGACCGCCAGTGTATTTTTCTCGTTTCAAATTAAGCCATATTAATCGGAAAGGACACAGTATGGACTACTACTACTACTAGTACTAGTACTGCTTTGATGTGTCCCGTCAACTCGCCGAACAAGGAGAAGCTTGCTTACTACGCCTCTCCCTCGCCCACGCGCGCGGTGGTTCGCAGGACGAGGAGAGGGTTTTGACTACAGCGCCCTCTCCCTCTCCCTCTCCCTCTCCCTCGCCCTCGCCCTCGCGGTGGACGTGCAGCAGTTCAATCGGTGTCAGATTGCCAGAAGCATATTGTACTGTAGTATCATCATTGTTGGACCTTCCGAAGAGGCGAAGAGCCAAGTGCAAGGTTCACACGAGTACGAACTGTTGAACCTCCCGAAGAGGCAAAGAGCCAAGCGCAAGGTTTTATAGGAGTTGTCGTCCTAGTAGGAGTGTACTACAACTATAGCGAACGATGGTACTGTATGATGCCGCCACGCCACGTATATCCAAACCCGTGCCACCTTTTTTTCTCAAAGAGCATGTTGGAGCCCATGCAACAACCACACAAGTTGCACGTACACATAACACATTTACTAGTAATAAATTCTAAAGGACAAATTCCAGTATGCCACACAAGTTCATCTCCAATTCATGTGATAAATTTGTGCACGACTAGTCTACATATATTCACAGCGCTACCGTTCACAATTATCGTACTCCACTTACACGTTATAGATGGGCTACATGTCCTCCTCCAGGTTCCAGTCCCAGGTGTTCTTCATGGATGGCACGATCCATAGCGGTGGGCAACGGGAATCATTGTCACAGCTTTCTAGTCCGGTTCCACACGATGGAGACTCATCCAAGCTGAAGCGGCATAAATCAGGGATAGCGTGTCCCAGCATGACGTTCATCCGGCGGTGCGCACTGAAGACACAACCATGCTTCATGAACGGCAGGCCTTCCGTGTCGTGCATGGAAGGTGGCATCCGCTTCACAATGGGGTAGCTGTCCCCGATGAAAAGTGAGTACTCTCCAAGAGTGTTCCTCGGCACCCACGTAGTATCATGGGGGTCGAACTCGGCGCCGTTCATCTGGTACACGCGGCATCCCAGATCTGGACACATGGTGATGTACATAGTCAAGGTCCATGCATAATAATGTTGTGCTCAAATATGGCGGTCAGTAATACTGTGCAGCAAATAGTACTACTCCGGTATAGAGGAAGTAAAATAACCGACTTATTATATATAGCCACTCTTGGCTACATGGATGAGATAGTAAGACATGGAAAAACAAAAATGGTGGCAGCTAGTGGGTTCAAGTCTTCAAGGGCCTAGCTAGCTATACGCGTCCTCCAAGGTAAAAAGTACTCCTACTAGTACTACAAAGTATACTACTAGTACAACAATGAAAGAGAAGGCGAGAGGGTTAAAAAATGGAATACCTGGGTAGATGGTGACGGTCTGATCGTGGTAGATTGTTTGACCATGTTGCACATCAGTGGTACCATGGGTAACGACTGCTAAGATAGTTGATCCCAATATGCCAAAGTCAGCTACAAGGTTCCAGGTTAGACCGAATCGCGGATGCAAATGCGCATCCAGGATCGGCGATCTTATTTTGATCGGGGGATGACTGGTCCCTGCAAAATAATGGAGTACCGTTAGGGATGCAAATGATGGTTTGTGCATTCCGTTTGTAATCTCCCGTACCGTAGGATGGCAACCAGATGAAACAAGTCCCCTGGCTTGTCACTGCGAAGATGCGGCCTAGATGGCGCACGGCGTCTTCGAACGTGTAGGGGTACAAATCTGCCGCCGCCAACATGCGCCAGCCTCTGCCGTTACTGCCTCTTGCATTGATGGCAATCCTTATGTCGAACACCGCGATGAGATAGTAATCGTCGTAGCCGCGTCGCTTTGTCGGTGGGTCCGCAATTGCTATCTTCTTCAATCTCATGTAGGCATCATCATACATATTCAAGCCCAGCCAGCCCGGAAGGCCGATCCCAATGGTGGAGAAGGGGTCTACCGGAACGGCCGCACTGCTGTGGATGTTGTGCAAAATGATGGTGGTATCCGGCCAGAGGTATGCAAGCCAATCTTCATTGGCACCGACCCAGACCTATATATAAGACGGTGGGCAGCGGAGAAATTACGGGATGGAAATGGAATAACTAAGTACTACATGATCAAACTCCATTACTAACCTGCTCATCGGACAAAATCCGACTACCTCTCAACATCGGCAACTCTAGCGGAGTCAACGTGCAACCATGGCAGGGAGCGGTAGACTGTTTGAAGGATTGTCCCATAAAAGAACCTTCTCCTCGAGGACGCATGGAAGACCAACAAGCATGGCCTTTTCCCAAGCCTGTTTAAGCAGCGTCTTGAAAAAGTTGGTGCAGGAAGCACTGAGTCTTGCGGCGGTGAGGACGTCGGAGCGGCGTGCAATTTCTCCCAGAGGATCGTCGTCCAAGGTCTCCCAGCCCCGACGAGGAGGAGAACCGCTTGGCGAATCCATGGGTGCAGCGACGAACTGCCTTCTCTTCGGGGGGAGGGGAACTGGCGAGGAGGAGATAAGAGCGTAGTAACCTCAGGGCCTCGTCCCTTCCAACTGTAGATCGTTCCTCAGTGAAGGGGTGAGGCTATTATTTACTACTAGTACTAGCATTATGGAACGTTATGGGATTGCATTATACTGTAAATAATAGCACTAGTAAGAAATTTTTGGCACTAGGTAGTAGTTTTTGGCGTGGATTAAGAAATTTTGGGTATGTTTTTGCCATTTTTTGTACACGCCAACTAGTGTCAAAAAACGTCTTACATTATGTGACGGAGGAGTACGTACTCGTACTGTAGCAGTACTAGTACTACTTTTCTCAACTAGTAGTGCGATGTACTGTACTTCTTGTCTAGTCTAGTATAGTGCACCAGTTTTGAACTCTTGAATCTCAGGGCCAAGGAGCTACAGTTGGAAGCGGAGGGTACTACTGTTCTCTAGAACCATCGCTGTACTATCAATGCAGGGGAAGTACACCTGTGTAGTGGCCTAGTGGGTACTCTCGGTGCTCTATTCAGCCGCTCCTCTCACGTAGCTGGCCTACTCAGCCGCTCCTCTCACGCACACACTACCAGCCTGTTTATCAGTGACGGTTACCGCGGGGGCAGAACATTTGAGTTATTTGATACAGCGAGACTAGGCTTTTCGCTTCCATTTGTGGAGGTGTAATGGATCTCGTCGAACTTTGTTAGTAGTTCCTTCTTTATGAATGAGATGAAGCAAAGCTTTTGCCTCCGTTTCAAAAAAAACACGTCAAGAGGAATTTCTTTTATAGTAGAGCCGATAATGGAGTGAAGTCCATGCGTGCAACGCCACAAGCTATAGAGTAGTAGTAGAGCACTTTACGTACAGAGCCATATTGCACAGTTCCCAATGCCCCGCCAGGCTTTTCCGGCTCCTCGGGCTTAATTGGGTGGCGCTAGTTTAAATATGCTACTAGCTGGAAGCTGCAAGCGAGGTGCGGCTAGGGCGAGCACGCGAGCCACGGGATGCTGGGAAGGAAAATCCGTTCACGTGGCTAGGCTGTCCAGTGCACCCAGATTATGGGGCCGCACGTCTGTTTGACTTCAAAACTCAAACTACTCGTGTAAAATATTGGCTCGCAGCGAAGTGTAGTAGTACTATTTAAAAAAAGGCCGTCGTGCGTTCGGCCGGGATCGAACCCACAAAACGAGGTATACACTCCCGCGACCACTAGTAGTACTCGTTGGAGTACAACACAACCTAGAATCGCCTTTTGTCGCTAGTAGTACGTACATTGTTCCTTACAAGAAACCCCTAATGGTTAATAGTATAGCCAGCTGCTGGCTATAAGCCAGTGCCATGTCATGTACAGCCCATCTTATAGCCAACATGTACAATAATAGATCAAAAGAGTGTACTACTTTTTTATTATGTGGCCCACTTCTCATTCTCACAAAGTGCCTAGGAGCACGTGCTAGAGCTGGCTCTTCACGAAGAGCCCGCTTACCTTCTCTCTCCTCTTCTCTTTCCTCCAACTAAGCAGAAATATACTAGTTTATTTCTTATATCCCGCTGACTCAACTCTATTGTACTTGCTCTAATAATGCAAGAAACCACTAAAATGCCAAGAAACTACTACCACTTGCATACGTGGCAGACTTAAGATAAGACTACCTTATCAACCATTGTACATGCTCTTACCAACAAAAATCCTCGAGTGACCTCCTACCTCCGGCCCGTCCACCTAGTCATCCTCGGCCATGGGACGCAGCTACCGCCGCCGGCAGAAGGCGAGGTCAAAACCACCGGCGGTGCAGAGCCCATGTTGCGGCAGCCCGGATGCCAGCTCCGTCCGGCGCTCGCGGCCGCTAGCTAGCCAATATAGCTCCGTCCAGCTGCTTGTCTGCAAGGTTTGCTAGCTAGATTAGCACGGCAGCGCGGCAACTTGCTCGCGCGCGCCGCGCTAAGGCCATCCATATGGCTCGAGCGAAGGCCAGCGCGGCGGCTTGCTTGCTCGTGAGTCACGCTCGGGCCAGCCTGCAAACCCTTGCGGAGGCCAGCGCGGCGTCCGGCCCGTCCGGCGGAGCGGCGGCCAATTCGCTCATCACCGGCGCCACCGACGAACACGCATCAGTACTGTTTGAAGTAATGTTCAGGAAAAATAATGATTTGAGGGGGAATAACAGGATAGAAGGTCAGATGTGGGTCCCTCGTGTCAACGGTCAAACAAAATGTGTTGGTTTAAGCTGCCTCTCAGCACGGACGTGTGGGCCAACCCTGTCATAAATGGGTTTAAACGAACCTAATCGGTAGGAGTACTAGGTAGTTTTTGGCGTGGATTAAGAAATTTTGGGTATGTTTTTGCTATTTTTTGTACAATAGATTCTTCCTAGGGCTGGTTGAAAGTGGTAGTTTTTTGTTAAATACTCTACATATTGTAAGTAGGAGTGAAAGTTAAGCTTTGGAAGCCAATAAGCAAGGCTAGTTACATAGTGCATATGTGTACATGATTGAAAGTAAATATCAACCATGAGTGACTAATATCTTGATGGAAAGCTCGAAACTATGGAATACTAGGAAAAAATGCATGGTTGGAAATACTAGCAATGTTCATGTCCGTTGCAATGAATCATAATTAGAATAATACTTATTCACAAACTTGGTACAAAACACTCTAACATATGTCACTAGAGATATATTATGTTTCAATTAGAATATATTCCTTGGGCTGTTTTGGTGAGGTCAGGGAGGGATGTGGTTGGTTTTAAGATACTAATTATGGGTTTTTTCTGCAAATTGGTAGACAAGTGGGATGTTGGTGAGAAAAGGCAACAACTTACCTCACAATCGTTAGATGTAGATCTAATGGTCAGAAACGACGGATGGCAGACACACCAGCATCACCAACTTAGTCTTGTGTAGGAGTACTAGCAAGATCCATGCATTGCACGGAACATCAAGATGCATTTTTTTATAAAACACTTGTTGTGATTGACCCTTGCGGGAGTAATCCCATGTGTAAAAACTAATGATATCTCGAGAAATATGAGATAAGGAGAAGAGGACTGGGGTGTGGTGGTGGTTGGTGGTTGGACTGAGCGGAGGCATGGGGATTGACGACGCCGGCAGCGGCCACCAGGCCAGTTTGTTCTAGAGGCTTCCTTTCTTAATTGCTCAACAATGAGGTTTGTTGGAGATAAGGATGAACGAGGGAAGGCCTTGTCTGCAAATGTGGAGAGGGGTGCGGGTATATTTTAGTTTAATTTCCATCCGTCAGATATAGATCAGACGGTCTATATTGCAAGATGGCACACGTACCATCATCACCAACTTGGTTTTTTATAAGAGAAGAAATATAAGTATGGAGATACAAACGTATTATCGGTACTTGCTTCCGTAAACTAGCATCTACATTCTATTCAACGCCTCGGCATGTGGGGCCTTAGCACAATGACTTCTCGACTGTGTAAAACAAAGATTTTCCCGTCACCGACAAGGAGGGGGTGACGGCGGCGCGCTTTTTGGCTTGCTCTAGTCCTAGTAGTCATACTAGGTGGTCTAAGCACGTGTAGATTTATTATTTTTCACGTCTCGTGTTCGCCGTACTGCCACGACTGTTGATGAATAGACGGTAAGTTATTCACGGGGAAACCCTTGTTGAGCGTGTTTGCGAGAGAGAGAGAGAGACAGTGTGCTGTGTGATATGTTAGAGACTGAGGCAATGATAACAGATTCTTTGTGTCTATGTGTGTGGAGGATAGAGAGAGACATGTACATGGGGCTTTGTGTTGTGTAACGTGGAGACACATATACATAATTAGAGAGTGAGTGTGTGAGATACACATGCGGACATGAGGAGAGATGAGGATCCAGATAAATGGGTGTTTGTGCGTGTCTGTGTGTGTTTGTGCACGCGTTTGTGTGTGAGAGGGAGAGAGTGTGTGTGGAGTAGAGAGACCACTGATGATGTAAACCTAGTATATGGGAAGGGGGAATGGTGTGACATGTGTAGTAGCGAGATAGCACAGGTGCGGGCGGGGGGAGCAGACTATTTGGAAGAGACATCGAGTGTGTGTGTGTGTGGGAGAGGGGTGTGAGAGCGAGAGAAAGAGAGAGCTAGCAACGGAGAGAGAGAGAGAGAGAGAGAGGAAGAGAGGGGGCGAGAGGGGTCGTTTATGTCCATAAATGGCATATAGATAGGGAGACAATGTTGATGTTGTCCGACATTGGCCTATGAACGGAGACGCAAGGCAAGCGAGTAATCGTGTGTGTGATAGGGACTTCATGAGAGATCTAGAATAGATGGTGTAGAGAACAATGTGCGAAATCGAGAACGATTATACATTAGGGAGCTATGCAAAGAGTCACGACATATATGTATACAGGGAAGGAGCTGGGGCGGGTCCGCATGTGGGAGAGATAGAAAGAGGAGAGTGGTGCACAAGGAGACAAAGTGTGCTTGTTTGCAGTGGGGGTGGTGTGTGAGGTGAGTGCGCGAGAACCACATGACTAGGGAGATAGACGTTTGGGGCGACGTTTTGTGTGTATGGGAAATATACACTCTACATAGTGCGTGTGCTTGGGTAAGAGAGATAGCGGGAGACCTAGAGAGTGAGGGAAGAGATGTGTGCATGCCTGAGAGACAAAGTGATAGAGACCTATGTTGGGGTCCAGACTTTACAAGAGAGAGGGGTGTTAATGTGCTCGTGTGTTGGTG
>NC_057814.1:391930975-391992018 GCF_018294505.1 Triticum aestivum | reverse complement strand
GTGAGGTGTCTATATTTGAGGGACTTTAGCGTAATTGAGATATTGTGCACTCATGGTTGATCAATTTGTTTCACAGTTTGTACTATGTGATAACGATACTTTTGAACATGCGTGATATACCTTGATGTACCAGAATTACAAACCTAAGATTGGAATTTTGGAATTCGACTCCATCATTAGCTTTTGTAATTCATTTAAACGGAGGTACATTTTTTAAGCCGGGATTTCGCGATTTCAAATTCATATATCAAACCTAGAGATATACACATACGGGCATGTTCAAACTTTATAATCATCCACTTTATTCATACACATACACATTTTTGCTTTTGTCATCATATTTAGGATAAACACATTTGGAATTTCATTTGAACTAGACCGTATGATGGTATTTGCTTGTAGTAGCTCAATGATCCATATTTGAATTGAATGGACAATCTAAGTTTCGAGTTGGAGACATTGATTTTCAAAACTTGCATATTTTTTTGCGTGCAAAACAAACAAATTGTCGGCCATGATATCATAGTCGGCTGTACGAGAGCAGAATACTTATAATTTTAGGCGTCAAAAGCTTTCATACTTCCCGCTCACATCGAAATATCACGCGCCCGAAAGTTTAGCCCTGTGATATTCCTGTTTTACCCCTGCCACATGAACGGAAAAAGGGCTGCTTTGGTAACTCCATTGTTTTCCCCTCTTTGCCCCCAACATTCTTCCCCAGAGCCCCTCCCCTTCCCCTCCCCGACCCCCCAACCACGGCAAGCCGCCGAATCTAGTCCCCCGCCGCAGCGGTGGACCTCACACCCCGCCGGATCTACCTTCTGCACCTTGGAACCCCCAACTGCCAACTCATCACTTCACCGGAGCCGCTTCAGCGACTGGCTTGTCCACCGCTCCAGATCTCCTTGACCGCCATCATGGTCCACCGCACCGGATCTGCTTAACCGGCGCCCTCGTCCACCACAGCGTAGGCCCTTCACTGACTCCCTCGTCCACCCCTTCGCTGGCCCTTCATACAAGCCCTCGTCCGCCGCAACAGTCCGCCTCACCGAAAGCACTGTACAACGCGCCCGCCAAAGCCTTCATCCACTGCACCGGACCCGCTCCACGGGCGCCATATTCAACTCCACCGGCCCTGCTTTACCGACGCCGCAGCCTCATCAGGTTATTTCGATTTGTACTCCTTCGGTTTTTCTCTTTATCGTGCAACTGTTCACTTACCACAGATGAGCTTTCTTGTATGTCGACAGGCGCCGCAACCGTAGCACCGGAGCCGCTTCAGCGACGGCGACAGCCGGCCCAAACTCAACCGCAACACGAGCACCATCGACGATCCTTAGCTATCAAGTATGACAACGATACCCATACGCCGCCGAGAATCAGGTACTATTATCCAACGGCCGGCGCCTACGTTCACTTTCCTAGCATAAGCACCGCACCTTTGAATTTCTTCAGGGCATCATTCAGTTTTTCATGAGACGCGTTATTCTGCTTGCACCTGTAGGGCCATACTTCTGGCAGTGAACATGTTACATGTGCTAAATTACATACCAGTGCACATATAGTTAATATGCTTTAGTTTTGTTCTGATGCCACCTGTTGGTTCCATCAGACTGCTTAATGTTCCCTATGCTTAATTACACATCAGCAAACTAGCATGTGGTTCCGCTGCTTTTTGTTCGTTTTACCCTACATTTTCTGATGCTAGCTATTACATCACTACTCCGAGCCTCTGTTCATTACTTGTTTGTGTGTTCTTGATCTTCCCAAGTTGCATGACTAATTTGATGCTTCTATTAATTATGGAGTTGCCAACCCCATCAAGCAAAATATTTGTTCTTTTGGGGCTGGCACCTCGAACAAGCATAAAAATAGAGGGAAGCAGATATATTGTCGTGTATGCACACACCCTTCTTTCATTAGTTTAGATGAACCATTGATGATCAATTCGGACCAGTGCATGCGATTAAAATTAATTTTACCTAAATAGATGGTGCAGAATAAACTACAACAACTAGATTTGCAACCACGGGATGCTGACGATATCTTCAAAGAACATTGCAACAGCAGCTAGGCTTCACAGCATCATATGGTAAGCCAGTGTGTTTTAGTACATGTGAAATGTAATGCGAGTGGGCTGCTTTCTTGGCTTGTGCCCTCAACGTGTAATCCTACCGAATTACAAATAGTTCAGTTGTCTGCTTTGCTGTATTGCTTGATTCGAATGCTTATTTGTTGTTACGCTATACCTGAGTTGGCCAATATGTCAGCAGTGCCTGCTGTACTATCGTAAAGAAATGCATGCCTATTTCATTTGAGTCCTTAACTCTTCCTCTCAACTTCATCACAAGACTGTCTTCGTAGTTTATATGAGGCCACACTGTTAAGTGCTTTCTCAGATTATTTCAACTGCTTAGATGCCTTGGCAACTTAAATATAGCGGTTGTACACTCCCTTTCAACTAGGGATGTCAACTGGGTCCCGTGTAATCCCGATTAAAGTCCACTAGTGGTATGATAGTTCAAAAGAGTTATTTTCTTTTTGAGGAAAATGAACTAGGGAGGTAGCAAAAACTAACTAGATGGGACTGGCGGATGTCGTTTATTTGCCACTTACATCCCTAGTTTCATCTTACCATTTTAATTTCTTTTCGGCTGATGTTGCTTCGAACCATTTAAATATAGTTTGCCATGCTCGGCAATAATTCGTCCGTCGTTTACCATGTAAGCTTACTGCCTGGATCATACGATAACTATCTCTTACTGATGTCCAGTAGAAACCTTTCAGGATGCCGTTCACACTAGGACACAATGTACAACCCCAGAATCTATTTGTGGAAGCAGTGCGCCATCCATGTTACCAGATGGTAGCAGTTCAGAGGCAACACCGCCGGAGAGCAGTCTGAGCACAGATATTATAGTGTCTGAGGCTCTACTAGAGGCAGAAAGAGATGGTGTGGCTGCCATGAATGAGGTAATCTTTATCTTGAGGCTGGAAATTACGGAATTAGCGGCACACATTATGCAAGCAACCCAAGAATTGGAGGAAGTAAGAATGTTGCATTTGAAGACGGAGGAGGTCCTGTTGTTTCTGCTATCTGAAGCCCAAGGTAATCCCGGTTCTTCTTTAGATACCAGTTGAAATTGTCATTAGATTATTGTACTTGCATGTTGTGCCATGTCTCTGAATGGATTATGTTGCAAGACTCCCTATGTTGTCCATGTGTTGTAATGATCCGAATTTTTTAGGCGAGGTAATCCTCAGTACTTGTATGATTGACATAAGGTGAACTGTTTTTCGTGTGAGCATATTGTATTGGATGAAATAACTGTTTGACTCAGAGTGTATCCAACCTACTGAATTCGAAGATCACGACATTTCTAAATCATAATCATATATAAAGGTGGAATAAATCTTTGTTGTGGTTTTGAAGAAATAAATAACAAAACATATAATTATCTGTGGATATTCATAATCGAATACAAATTGGATTTGAATTTAGTTTGCCAGGTCCCAGGGCAAACGTGAATGCTAATTCTCCCAAGTTTTGAATGAAGCGACTAAACACCCACTATAATTTGTGGGCTGCCCGAAGCAAGTGTTTGCGAGATGGAAATTACTGTCTACCCCTGACACTTGACATCCTTATCGACCGGATTTACACTGCTGTCGATAGGGGTAGACTAGTAACTTCAATCAAACGTGACACGACGGCCTCTGAGCCCATTTAGACACGGTGGGCGCCAAACGTGGGCGGCAAAACACATTTGATTCAAGCTCGTCCGAAAGACATGTGTCTCTTCCTCCATTTCCCCATTCATGTACGGTGGGCGGCAAAACAAACTCTCCTCGTCCGAAATCGATGTAGGCTAATATTTTAAATAGGGGCAGATGTGTAACTTCCATCAGACGTGACACAACCACCCTACCTGTCAGGCCCGTTCATACACCGTGGGCGCCAACCATGGGCGGCAAAACACCCTCTCCTCGCCCGAAATAGTTACCGGCAAATATTTGGGAGATGCGAAATTACCGTCCTATCCCCAACCGACGCGATGTCCGAAATTTTAAACGGGGGATAAGTTCGTAACTTTCCCCCATTTCAGAGAAGCGCGTCCCAGAGTTTGAGATCCCCCTCCCCTCCATTTCCCCATTCATACACCGTCGGCGGCACGACAACCTCCGCACTGCAGCCAGCCTCCTCCGTCCGCCACCCCATCCTCCACCTTGCCGGAGCCGCTACCCCTACCCCATCGTCC
This sequence comes from Triticum aestivum, assembly GCF_018294505.1. Taxonomy (NCBI): domain Eukaryota; kingdom Viridiplantae; phylum Streptophyta; class Magnoliopsida; order Poales; family Poaceae; genus Triticum; species Triticum aestivum. Next base: position 391,987,759 of record NC_057814.1, on the reverse strand, counting down.
ACTGCAAGAGATGGACGTCTCTCATCCACGGCGCTGGACCAGGATCCTTTCATCGCCTCCTCTCGCTTCATCGGCGCCGTCGTCCACCTTGCCGTTGCCGCTCCTACGACCGCCTCGTCCACGGCAACATGATATATCCCTCGACCCGGCCGTCTGCCGTCTAAAGTCTTCTTCCCCGCCGCCGACAGCCATCGCACCCGCAGCACCCTCAACGTATCAGCAGAGGCCTACACGGCGTCGCAAGAGAGGTGGTACTCTTCCATATGTGCTTAAGTTATTGATCTCACCCGGAAGATCGTAATTTGTTTACTGTACTTTTCTTGTCCGTACCAAATCGTAGTGGCTAGCTGAAAGCAAACATTGGTTGCGAAGTAGCTTTGTCAGGTTTGCACCTTCAGATCTGCCATGGCACGGGCACTATACTCGTAAAGCTTATGCTTTCCCCCCTTTATATTCACTACCATCATCGTAGGTGCTTCGTGTCGTGCTAGCACTGCTCCTCAAGACCTCAACCCAAAGCTTACGTGTTGAAATACGAATCTGATATGATGCTCATATCACTAAAACAGAGAACGTTTAATTGGTCACCTAATGTTCCTATATTCGTTTCGAAAAGCATGTGCGCCACCCACTGGTCCAGCTAGTTCCACTTTCCTGATTTTTCTCTTGATGCTTAGGGTTTTCCCCTTTTATCTACTCTACTATGATCTGCGTAGGTGCTTTTTGTCGTACTAGCATTACTCCACCCTTCAAGCTAAACAACACAACACTCAGAATTCGAAAGCTTAGTTGTTCAAATATGATTGTGATATGATACTGATATTAGTTAATCGACACATTTAATTGGTTAGCTAAAGGTCCCACTTGAGTTTCCAAATGCATGTCATGTCCATACCAAATCTTAGTTGTTATATCAAAGCAAACATCGGTTGCTAACTACCCTTTGCGCGGTTTGCAGCTTCAGATCTGCCATCCCACTGCCACAGTCAACACTATACTCATCATGCTTATGTTTTCCCCATTTTATGATGACCACAATCAGCCTACGTGGTTCGTGTCGTAATATCACTGCTCCACCCATCGAGCTAAACGAGCTTAGTTGTACAAATTCATATATGATATTATTGCTGATATTAGTAAAACTGAGAGATGTTTAATTGGTTAGCTAAATATTCCTACTTTAGTTTCGAAATGCATGTGAGCCACATATGGAGAGACCGGAAAGAATAGTATTTCTCTGCGCTCTAGTTCATCATGGGTGGCCAACCGACATTGTATTGAAAGACTTGTAATATCTTCAATCTGCTTGCTCTTCTGCTCTTCTTTAAGATGATACTCTTCTCTTGCGGTCGACTGGTCAGGTCGAGTTGTTCTCCCTTAGTATATTTTGAATCTGTCAGGTCAGGTCGACTTGTTCTTCTTTACTACATGTTGAAGCTATCATCTGCGAAGTGTCATCACTACTGGAGCTCTGATATTTTGAGTAGTAGGCCACATTATATTAATGCACACAACAAATTACAGCATGCATGCCATCTTTTAAAAGAATTGCTGAGATAGCACAAAGGGGTTTACAGGGAGGCAGTATTGGATTAGAATCACTTCTGCATTACAAAGAAAATCTCACTTGTTTTTATGTTTTCATGCATGTCAGATATTGAACATTATCAAAATGAATATGAGAATGGGCGCACGAGAGGAATTGCGGAACAATCCACTGGCTAACAAACTTGGCATGGTGGAGGATGGCCTATCTTATTCACCCATCAAGGTGCTTGCTCTAACTTTGCAAAGTTGTATTGGTCGCACATATTTTGCATCTGACCTCTTGCATTACTTATACTTTGTTACACCATCTGCTTAGTTTAAGCATCATATATGAGTATATGCCATACCTATCCATTTTCTGTACCTATTCCATGTGTCGTCACACTATGTTTTTCCAGTCAAATGTTGTTCTTTCGTAATAGATTTCCAAAAGGAAGAGGGTGAGTGCAGATCCTCAAGGAGTACAAACTAGGTATTTGGAAAAGGTAGTGATACCTGTTAAATCAGATAGATCAGCAGCCACAGAAAACATAGGCCCAACTGTACCACACTTTACCCCAACTCCAGTGGCCAAACCCCTATTAGAACTGCTGGGAGCCCAGCGTCAGGTACTGTCTATGATATCAATTCAAAATTTGAACTCCTTAATTTCTGCTTGTGCCTTACCTTCTCTCTTGTATGAAAACTAATTTCAGATGAATCTCCTTGCTCAAAGGATCATACGATCTCAAAACAATAATGGGCTCTGCATTGCTCTTGTCAGTACCTCTCTCCCTTTTGCCTTGTAACGCTGTACTTAATTAATTGCTATTTGATTATGTATCATCAGTCTGCACCTGAGCTTCATTATCCTCTGTTTCTTCCAATATTATTTGATCTATATTTACTCTTTGCAAAATGTAGAATAATGGCAACGCTTATAAAGAATTTTCTTTGGGGAATTTATTGAATTATCCTTCCATCAACATGGAGAAGGGCTTTGTCCAGCCCGTGTTAACATGTAATGTAAGTTCATCCTTCTCAAGCCTTCAAACTTTGTTCTAGTATAGATTTGGATAGGCATCATTTCCTCGACTGCTGTTTGCTTCGCTGTTTACATCTGATTGGATGTTTGCAACAACTACCAGTTTCAAATTGTAGTTGTTAAAACATGTTCCTTATGCAGAACAGATCCATTTATTTGCTTATATAATTGTGAAACCTGTTACGTGTCTCCTTGTTCCTCTTTCAGACTCATACCTCTTACGGCAGGCAGAACTTTAGGGAAGATAGTGAGCCAAACCATCTTGAGGACAGCAAGATGACCCCAAGGTCCTGTCTTGATGAAGACAGTGAGTTGAAGCTACTCACCAGCAGGTGTGAGACAACCTCTGTGTAGTCGCTGACTCAATCAGTTCGACTTCTTCAGTCTCAACCTAAAGCGGAAAGGCTTGCTTCAGCTCAGCTCCGACTTGAAGTCAAAGATGCAATGAAGATGTCAGAGGACTGCCGTGCGCACCATCATGCCTTAAATCTAGTGTTGATGCATCTATCGTTGACACAACTGAGGTCTACTCAGCTTCTTCAGCTGTTTGGGTGGCCCGACATGGCCAGGCCTAGTGCCTTCTGAAGTGCTCTCAGTTTTGTATATTCTTTTGTCGGCGCGTTTATTTGCACTGGTGGCGAACTTTGATGCCCAGTGGATGTAATATGTGTGATAGTCGTGATAGCCTAGCGTAAGTTGCTTGCTTATTTATTTCCTTGTTGTCTTGTTTATTTGTTTGCTTGTAGTCATTGCAGTTCTTTTTCTGCGGTTTTCTAGTGGCTGCAATAACCTATTTTCTAAAACTAGGCCACAATAACCATGGGCTAATATTTACTGTAGTGACACTGGGCCTACTACGGGCCGTAGAAACAGTGGGCCTTCTACGGGCCATAGAAACAATGGGCCTTCTACGGGCCGTATCATCAATGGGCCTTATACGGGCAGTATGATCGATTGGCCAAACATGGGCCAATAACAGGCCGCATTATGGCCGTAAACGGGCTAGAGTTGGAATCGTCCGTTCATGGGCCGACCATAACGGGCCATCGTTAATAGGCCGTATTTGATGACTCTATGAAAACGGCCCAACGTATTAACGGACCACAAACGGGCCGACTGTAACCACGGGCTGAATTTGGCCCACAAGCAGAAAATGACAATGACGGGCCGTAAGTAAACGAATGCTGGAAATGAGCCCAAGAATAAATGGGCTCTGAGAAGGCCGAAAGATAACATGGGCTGGAAACGGCCCAACGGATTAACGGGCCATTAATGGGTATAAAGTGATACACTGTTCATTACGGGCCAGTTTCACCATGGGCCGTTAATGGGTGTAAAGTGATACACTGTTCATTACGGGCCAGTTTCACCACGGGCCGTTAATAGGCCAAGAGTTACATAGGGCCTCATATGGGCAGAAAGACGTCATGGGCCATACATGGGCCAGAAGTGAAAACGGGCTGGAATCATATTGGATGGCCCAGATGATGCTACTGGGCCTAATTCGGATAGGGCGTAACGGGCCTTGGGTTAGCGGGCTGTAAATGGGCTATATGCGAACATGCCGTTAACAGGCTTTCCATGGGCCTTCCCGCCACCTTTTGACCAAGTCAAACGGGCCGGCCTTTTCACAGGAATGGGCCTCTGTTGGGCCGTGCCACGTGTCGACGTATCATAGGCGCCTTCCGTCCAATGAGTGGATGACATCTGTCCCAACGATGAGCCGACACGTGTTTCCTCCAGCCAATGATGATTTTACACGTGGAAAATCCCCATTGGTTGGGGCTGTTAACGGGTTATCGGATCCAAAACCCGACCCGATAGCTTAACAGCGTTCCGTTACGGTGGATGCCACGTGTCGGTCACCCTTGACGAAAGCACTTCTGTGACGCGCGATTTATCGTCATGGAAGTGGACACTTCCGTGATGATAATTTTGGCAATGTTATGGAACACTTCTACGAAAGCACAGGTATGACTGTCTTGATTCTGTCATAAATTTGTCATGGATGTACATGCATGACAGAAAACGCGACCTACTGTGACAAACACGTATCATCACGGAAGTGTATTTTTTTGTAGTGTCTTAACAAAGCTTGTCCAGCTGATCCGTTTGCTCTCCCCCGTATTGACCAGATTATTGAGGCCACGACGGGTTGTAAGAGTTTATGTTTCCTGGATGCTCATTCTGGTTATCATCAGATCAAGATGGCAGTTAAAGACCAAGAGAAGACGTCTTTTATCACCCCTTTTGGAGCCTTCTGCTATGTCTCTATGCCTTTTGGGCTTATGAGTGCCCAGGCGACTTATCAACGTTGTGTTGAGAATTGCTTTTACAGTCAAGTTGGGCGTAATGTGCATGCTTATGCGGATGATATTGCGCTCAAATCCAGAAAAAAGGAGACGCTCTTGGATGATCTAAGCGAGACTTTTGACAATCTTCGGGTCTATAGGATGATGCTTAACCCATCAAAGTGTGTTTTGGTGTACCTGCGGGCAAGCTCTTGGGTTTTATGGTCTCAGAGAGGTGTATTGAAGCTAACCCGGAGAAGATTAAGGCTATCACTTCATTGGCTAAGCCGGCGTGTGTTAATGACGTCCAGCGCCTGGCAGGTCGTATCGCGGCTTTAAGCCGGTTCATAAGCCGTCTGGGAGAGAAGGCAATTCCTTTATACCAGATGATGAAGAAGACAGATCATTTTGTCTGGGGTGACGCTGCTGATAAGGCGTTTGAGGTGCTCAAAATGCAGTTAGCTGAGCCGCCCGTCCTTGTGGCTCCCATTGAGGAAGAACCTTTGCTCTTGTATGTGGCGGCTAATAGTAAGGCCGTCAATGTGGCGATTGTGGTGGAGCGCAAGGAGACAGGGAAGGAGTACCCAGTCCAGAGGCCAGCTTATTATGTCAGTGAGGTGTTGATTGAGTCCAAGCAACGATATCCACATTGGTAGAAATTGGTATATGGGGTGTTCATGGCGAGTCGCAAGCTGAAGCATTATTTTCTTGGTCATCCTATTACTGTGGTCAGCTCTGCTCCCTTAGGAGACATTATTCAAAACAGGGAGGCCACATGCCGGGTTGCTAAGAGGGCAATAGAACTCGAACCTCATGGTTTGAAATATGTGCCAAGAATAGCTATCAAATCTCAGGCTCTAGTGGATTTCATCAATGACTGGACAGAGTTGCAGACGCCCGAGGAGAAGCCTGATAACACATATTGGATGATTCATTTTGATGGTTCCAGGCAGTTGGAAGGCTCGGGGGCTGGAGTCATTTTGACTTCCCCACGAGGTGAAATTTTTTGTTATGTTCTAAGGCTAATGTTTCCTTGTACTAACAATGCAGCTGAATATGAGGCTTTACTCCACGGCCTTCGTATGGCCAAGGAGATGAATTTAAGCCGGGTCAGGTGTTTTGGCGACTCAGACCTGGTGGATCAGCAAGTCTTAGGCACGTGGGATTCCAAAGACCCGCTCATGGCGGCTTATCGCCGGGCGGTTGACAATATTGCTGGTCACTTTAAGGGGTACCAGGTGGAGCATCTTGATTGAAGAAAGAATGAGGCGGCTGATGTCTTAAGCCGGCTTGGGTCTCAACGTAAGCCAGTGCCTCCTAACGTGTTTCTGGACGTCTTGCATCATCCTTTGGTCAAGTTGCCATCTGAGGAAGATCTTGATGTCTCTGACCCAGAGGCGCAATTGGTGGAGGCTCTCCATGCTACTCTTGATTGGACGCTTCCCTACCTAGCTTATATGACTTAGGGTGAGTTACCTGAGGATGAAACTTTGGCAAGGCAAATCACCAGGAGATCTAAATCTATGACTATTGTCAATGGCGAGTTACACTGATGCAGTGTGACAGGCGTGTTCCAACGTTGTGTTCATCTTGAAGAGGGCCGTGAGATTTTAAGAGAAATCCATGAAGGTGATTGTGGTCATCATGCCAGTTCTAAGTCGTTAGTGGCTAAAGATTTTCGTCATGGGTTATATTGGTTGACGGCTCATGCTAATGCAGAAGATATTGTCAGTAAGTGTGATGGATGTCAGAAATTTTCTCGACGGACTCATGTGCGACGGGCTCAAGAGTTGAGGATGATTCCAATTACTTGGCTGTTTGCAGTCTGGGGGCTTGATATGGTTGGACCTTTCAAGAGGTCTAAGGATAAGAAAACCCACCTCTTGGTGGCGGTTGACAAATTTACCAAGTGGGTTGAAGCAGAACCGGTTAGCAAGTGTGATGCGACAACCGTAGTTCAGTTTGTTAAAAAACTGATCTTCCCTTTTGGTTACCCTCATAGTATCATCACTGATAATGGCACTAATTTATCTAAGGGTTCTATGAAGGAGTTCTATCAATGAGAGCATATTCGTCTTGATGTTTCTTATGTGGCTCATCCGCGGTCTAATGGTCAAGCTGAGAGGGCTAACCAAGAAATTTTGAGAGGTATCAAGCCCCGGCTTATGGTTGCTTTCAAGCGAACGCCGGTTTGTTGGGTTGAGGAGTTACCTTCAGTGGTCTGGAGTATCATAGGTCAATAGGCTATACGCCTTTCTTCATGGTCTATGGTGCAGAGGCGGTTATTCCAAGTGATATCCGTCATGACTCGCCCCGCGTGGCGGCTTATGTTGAAGCTGATAATTCGATAACACGTCAAAACACACTTGATGCTTTGGATGAGGAGCGTGACCTTGCGGTGGCTCGTTCAGCAATATATCAACAAGACTTGCATCGCTATCATAGCCGCAAAGTTAAGAGTCGAGCATTTTAAGAGGGCGACTTGGTACTCCGGCTGATTCAAGATCAGACTGATATGCATAAGTTATCACCTCCTTGGGAAGGGCCCTTTGTGGTCAGCCAAAACCTCAATAACGGGTCTTATTACCTCATTGATATACGAGAATACAGGGGTTCACGCAAGTTAGAGGAGGAGACCCGCCGGCCATGGAATATTGCTCATCTTCGGCCTTATTACACTTGAGCCACCGGATCTCGTGTTTGTACATACATTTGTTAGTGTATATATATTTTATGATAAATATAATAAAGTCGGCATCCCTGAAAAATTCAGGGCCTCTGTCGTTTCATTTATGTGTATCTGAGTCTTTATTAATTGGTCATAAGGTCACTTGGGGGGCTTCCAACCCACCGGGTTTAGCTTTCATACCCTCTTGACCAGGCGTGAGATGCCAAATCATGAGTTATCCTGCCTGTTTGCAACTTGCTACTCCGCCTATAGGAGACCCGCCGAACTCTTAGCAGTCAATCTTTTTTAAGACCCTGAACTTGTTAAGTTAAAGGAGCGGCTTGTGTCACGTGAGAGCCAGCTTATAGTGAGCTAGGATAAACTCAACGGCTATGCGGCCCTGAAAGCACATGGCCTGTGAGCCAACTTGTTTGGTCGTGTTTTGGTAAACCGGCCAAGCAATTATTTGAGATTTTTTGAATTTCTTCTTTTGAGTCCTTTGGATTTGTTTCTCTTAAGATTTTACTGTTAAGTGAACTTTGAATATATGGGTTGTAAGGCTCTGATCATATGGCTCATGTTTGAGTACTTTGGGTTGTAAACCGCCCTGGAGGACTTTAATTGCCAGTGTATTTTTGTTTGAACAAAGGAGATCATAAGGTTGTAAGTCTTTGGGTTGTCACTCACACTGGCTGTTGATGTTTAAGCCACCAACATAATTCGGCTCTAAAGGTATGTTTTCAACTCACATATGAGTCTTCGGGTTTGGTAACCCGCCCTGGTTTTTGAATTTAAGTCATCAATATATTTCGGCTTGGATAGCCTTGATTCCAGTCTTTCCCATAATCATATAAAGATATATATGTTTGGGTTGTCACCCGCCCTGGTTTTTGCTTTTTAAGTTGCCAGGGCATATGTTATTTGATTTTTTGCAGGACATGCAAATAAGAATACTGGTATGGCTCATATATCTGATCGCATCAAGACTATCATAAACATTAAAACTGGCGGTTCAAAGTGAAGGTCAACATGCACGAAGGCATGACATGGCGGATCATTGTTTTCAACTAAATTATTACAAGGCTTTCATAAGCCCACAAATTTGGAGCAAAGTATTTTTGGAGCTGCACTCTTGCACCCTGGCATGAAAGCTGCCTGGACCGTCATTTGCTATGAATCAGTTTCCTTCTTGACAAGTTGACGACTTTGGGTCATCCCGCGCCGGCTCTTCTTCTTCGGCCATCTGAAGGTCAGGCAACGTCCAGTCGATGCCGGTTAAGGCCTCGAATATGGCTTCATCATTTATAATTGGAGCAGGGTCAATGTCAGGAGCAAAAGTATGCTTACGCTTCGGTGGAGTTAGATCTATGGCATTGTGAGTCAGCACGTTCACTCGAGTATTGTCATTGTCATAAGACGGATGGTATTTTGTTAAGTCTGCCTCCTTTGCCAGTTTACATGCTAAAGGGCGTATCTCTCTGACGCATTTGGCAAAATCAGCTTCATCAAAGGGCGACCCGTCTTCTTTCTATTTTGGGCAGCCATCTGCCATTTCAACCGGTTCTAGCTCTGATTGCCATGCCTTGGCCAGGTTGAGGGCTGAAATTGCTCCCGCGTGGGTGGCTGATAATTTCAACTCTTCGATCTGCCCTCGCACTGTGGATAACTGATCCAGCACGGTTTTGATAAGAGTGGGAGGTTGTCGGCGTCCTGGGAACGGGGGTACCCAGACTTGCCTGCCTGCGGCCCAACGGTCTGGTATGACCCATCTTCATCAACAACTACTCAAGACCCTCGCGAGGCGGACGACACAAGACCTCCTCAGGGGCAGCCTCACTAGGCTGGCTCCCCAGGAGCGGAGATATCTATGCAAGGGGCACCTCGTGAGGTGCGCGTGACGTGAGCCATGACGACCAAGGCCAGGTGGGCACCAGCGGGCGCAGAGTACCAGTTGCCTCTTTGGTGCTAAAGGGGCAAGCGCAGGCGAGGAGTCCCGAGGCATCAGACAAAGGTTTCCATATCGGTGCAACGAGACCAAGACTAGCAGGACGGCAGGACTGAGGTCACCGCTGAGCCCACGGCGGCGTCACCACCAGAGCCTTTGGCAGGCGAAGACCACCTTTTGTCAGGATAGCTTGTACTAGTTGTCTCCCTTCAAACTTGGCCGTTGTGGGATCCCTTCCCGCCTGACATTTGTGAAGAGGACCAGGGCCTCTATAAATAGGACTAACCACCATAGTCCGGATCGACTCATCTTGGATTGGACCCATTCCACCAAGGCCAACTGACCAGCTCACCGAGCTCTAGAACACCTCTCCTCAGGAGGCTGTTCTTACCTTGTACTGTTCATCCTCAGCCTACAAGGCAATCCACCACACCACACTCGAGTAGGGTATTACACCGCAACGGTGGCCCGAACCAGTATAAACTCTAGTGTCTCTTGTAACTTGGGTTCGGCAAGCTAGTGAAGGAAATATGCCCTAGAGGCAACAATAAAGTATTATATATTTCCTTATATCATGATAAATGTTTATTATTCATGCTAGAATTGTATTAACCGGAAACATAATACATGTGTGAATACATAGACAAACAGAATGTCACTAGTATGCCTCTACTTGACTAGCTCGTTAATCAAAGATGGTTATGTTTCCTAGCCATAGACATGAGTTGTCATTTGATTAACGGGATCACCTCATTAGGAGAATGACGTGATTGACTTGACCCATTCCGTTAGCTTAGCACCCGATCGTTTAGTATGTTGCTATTGCTTTCTTCATGACTTATACATGTTCCTATGACTATGAGATTATGCAACTCCCGTTTACCGGAGGAACACTTTGTGTGCTACCAAACGTCACAACGTAAAATGGGTGATTATAAAGGTGCTCTACAGGTGTCTCCAAAGGTACTTGTTGGGTTGGCGTATTTCGAGATTAGGATTTGTCACTCCGATTGTCGGAGAGGTATCTCTGGGCCCACTCGGTAATGCGCATCACTATAAGCCTTGCAAGCATTGTGACTAATGAGTTAGTTGCGGGATGATGTATTACGGAACGAGTAAAGAGACTTGCCGGTAACGAGATTGAACTAGGTATCGAGATACCGACGATCGAATCTCGGGCAAGTAACATACCGATGACAAAGGGAACAACGTATGTTGTTATGCGGTCTGACCAATAAAGATCTTCGTAGAATATGTGGGAGCCAATATGGGCATCCAGGTCCCGCTATTCGTTATTGACCGGAGAGGTGTCTCGATCATGTCTACATAGTTCTCGAACCCGTAGGGTCCGCACGCTTAACGTTACGATGACAGTTTTATTGAGTTTTGATGTACCGAAGGAGTTCGGAGTCCCCGATGAGATCGGGGACATGACGAGGAGTCTCGAAATGGGCGAGACGTAAAAATCGATATATTGGACGACTATATTCGGACTTCGGAAAGGTTCCGAGTGATTCGGGTATTTTTCGGAGTACCGGAGAGTTACGGGAATTCGTATTGGGCCTTAATGGGCCATATGGGAAAGGAGAGAAAGGCCTCAAAAGGTGGCCGCGCCCCTCCCCATGATCTGGTCCGAATTGGACCAGGGAAGGGGGGCGCCCCCTTCCTTCTTTCTCCTCCCCCTTCCCTTCTCCTACTCCCACAAGGAAAGGAGGAGTCCTACTCCCGGTGGGAGTAGGACTCCCCCCTTTTGGCGCGCCTCTCCCCTTGGCCGGCTGCCTCCCCCTTGCTCCTTTATATACGGGGGCAGGGGGGCACCCAAGAGACACAACAATTGATCCTTGAGATCTCTTATCCGTGTGCGGTGCCCCCCTCCACCATATTACACCTCGATAATACCGTTGCGGAGCTTAGGGGAAGCCCTGCGTCGGTGGAACATCATCATCGTCACCACGCCGTCGTGCTGACGAAACTCTCCCTCAACACTCGGCTGGATCGGAGTTCGAGGGACATCATCGAGCTGAACGTGCGTAGAACTCGGAGGTGTCGTGCGTTCGGTACTTGATCGGTCGGATCGTGAAGACGTACGACTACATCAACCGCGTTGTGATAACGCTTCTGCTTTCGGTCTACGAGGGTACGTGGACAACACTCTCCCCTCTCGTTGCTATGCATCACCATGATCTTGCGTGTGCGTAGGATGTTTTTTGAAATTACTACGTTCCCCAACAGTGGCATCCGAGCCTGGTTTTATGCGTTGATGCTATGCACGAGTAGAACACAAGTGAGTTGTGGGCGATATAAGTCATACTGCTTACCAGCATGTCATACTTTGGTTCAGCGGTATTGTGAGATTAAGCGGCCCGGACCGACATTACGCGTACGCTTACGCGAGACTGGTTTCACTGTTGCTAGCACTCGTTGCTTAAAGGTGACCGGCGGGTGTCTGTCTCTCTCACTTTAGTTGAACCGAGTGTGGCTACGCCCGGTCCTTGCGAAGGTTAAAACAGCACCAACTTGACAAACTATCGTTGTGGTTTTGATGCGTAGGTAAGAACGGTTCTTGCTAAGCCCGTAGCAGCCACGTAAAACTTGCAACAACAAAGTAGAGGACGTCTAACTTGTTTTTGCAGGGCATGTTGTGATGTGATATGGTCAAGACATGATGTGATATAATTTGTTGTATGAGATGATCATGTTTTGTAACCGAGTTATCGGCAACTGGCAGGAGCCATATGGTTGTCGTTTTATTGTATGCAATGCAATCGCCATGTAATGCTTTACTTTGTCACTAAGTGGTAGCGATAGTCATAGAAGCATAAGATTGACGAGACGACAACGATGCTACGATGGAGATCAAGGTGTCGCGCCAGTGACGATGGTGATCATGACGGTGTTTCGGAGATGGAGATCACAAGCACAAGATGATGATGGCCATATCATATCACTTATATTGATTTCATGTGATGTTAATCCTTTATGAATCTTATCTTGCTTTGTTTGACGGTAGCATTATAAGATGATCCTTCACTAAATTATCAAAGTATAAGTGTTCTCCTTGAGTATGCACCGTTGCGAAAGTTCTTCGTGCTGAGACACCACGTGATGATCGGGTGTGATAGGCTCTACGTTCAAATACAACAGGTGCAAAACAGTTGCACACGCGGAATACTAAGGTTAAACTTGACGAGCCTAGCATATAACAGATATGGCCTCGGAACACGGAGACCGAAAGGTCGAGCGTGAATCATATAGTAGATATGATCAACATAGTGATGTTCACCGTTGAAACTACTCCATCTCACGTGATGATCGGACATGGTTTAGTTGATATGGATCACGTGATCACTTAGAGGATTAGAGGGATGTCTATCTAAGTGGGAGTTCTTAAGTAATATGATTAATTGAACTTAAATTTATCATGAACTTAGTCCTGATAGTATTTTGCAAATTATGTTGTAGATCAATAGCTCGCGTTGTTGCTTCCCTGTGTTTATTTTTGATATGTTCCTAGAGAAAAATTATGTTGAAAGATGTTAGTAGCAAAGATGCGGATTGGATCCGTGATCTGAGGATTATCCTCATTGCTGCACAGAAAAATTATGTCCTTGATGCACCGCTAGGTGACAGACCTATTGCAGGAGCAGATGCAGACGTTATGAACGTTTGGCTAGCTCAATATGATGACTACTTGATAGTTTAGTGCACCATGCTTAACGGCTTAGAATCGGGACTTCAAAGACGTTTTGAACGTCATGGACCATATACGATGTTCCAGGAGTTGAAGTTAATATTTCAAGCAAATACCCGAGTTGAGAGATATGAAGTCTCCAACAAGTTCTATAGCTAAAAGATGGAGGAGAATCGCTCAACTAGTGAGCATGTGCTCAGATTGTCTGGGTACTACAATCGCTTGAATCAAGTGGGAGTTAATCTTCCAGATAAAATAGTGATTGACAGAATTCTCTAGTCACCATCACCAAGTTAGTAGAACTTCGTGATGAACTATAGTATGCAAGGGATGACGAAAGTAATTCCCGAGATCTTCGTGATGCTGAAATTGATGAAGGTAGAAATCAAGAAAAACATCAAGTGTTGATGGTTGACGAGACCACTAGTTTCAAGAAAAGGGCAAAGGGATAGAAGGGGAACTTCAAGAAGAACGGCAAGCAAGTTGCTACTCAAGTGAAGAAGCCCAAGTCTGTACCTAAGCCTGAGACTAAGTGCTTCTACTGCAAAGGGACTGGTCACTGGAAGCGGAACTGCCCCAAGTATTTGGTGGATAAGAAGGATGGCAAAGTGAACAAAGGTATATTGGATATACATGTTATTGATGTGTACTTTACTAGTGTTTATAGCAACCCCTCGGTATTTGATACTGGTTCAGTTGCTAAGAGTAGTAACTCGAAACGGGAGTTGCAGAATAAACAGAGACTAGTAAAAGGAGAGGTGACGATGTGTGTTGGAAGTAGTTCCAAGATTGATATGATCATCATCGCACACTCCCTGTACTTTCGGGATTAGTGTTGAAACTAAATAAGTGTTATTTGGTGTTTGCGTTGAGCATGAATATGATATGCTCAAGTTTTTTGCAATACGGTTATTCATTTAAGTTAGAGAACAATTGTTGTTCTGTTTACATGAATAAAAACCTTCTATGGTCATACACACCAACGAAAATGGTTTGTTGGATCTCGATCGTAGTGATACACATAATCATAATATTGAAGCCAAAATATGCAAAGTTAATAATGATAGTGCAACTTCTTTGTGGCACTGCCGTTTAGGTCATATTGGTGTAAAGCGCATGAAGAAACTCCATACTGATGGAATTTTGGAATCACTTGATTATGAGTCACTTGATACTTGCGAACCGTGCCTCATGGGCAAGATGACTAAAACGCCGTTCTCCGGGACTATGGAGAGAGCAACAAATTTGTTGGAAGTCATACATAAAGATGTATGTGGTCCAATGAATATTGAGGCTCATGGCGGATATCGTTATTTTCTCACCTTCACAGATGATTCGAGCAGATATGGGTATATCTACTTGATGAAACATAAGTCTGAAACATTTGAAATGTTCATATAATTTCAGAGTGAAGTGGAAAATCATCGTAACAAGAAAATAAAGTTTCTACGATCTGATCGCGGAGACAAATATTTGAGTTACGAGTTTGGTCTTCAATTAAAAAAATGTGGAATAGTTTCACAAATTCATGCCACCTGGAACACCACAACATAATGGTGTGTCCGAACGTCATAACCGTACTTTATTGGATATAGTGCAATCTATGATGTCTCTTACCGATCTACCACTATCGTTTTGGGGTTATGCATTAGAGACAACTGCATTCACGTTAAATAGGGTACCATCTAAAATCCGTTGAGACGACGCCTTATGAACTGTGGTTTGGCAAGAAACCAAAGTTGTCGTTTCTTAAAATTTGGGGTTGCGATGCTTATGTGAAAAGGTTTCATCCTGATAAGGTCAAACCCAAATCGGAGAAATGTGTCTTCATAGGATACCCAAAGGAGACAGTTGGGTACACCTTCTATCACAGATCCGAAGGCAAGACATTCGTTGCTAAGAATGGATCCTTTCTAGAGAAGGAGTTTCTCTCGAAAGAAGTGAGTGGGAGGAAAGTAGAACTTGATGAGGTAACTGTACCTGCTCCCTTATTGGAAAGTAGTTCATCACAGAAATCTGTTCCTGTGACTCCTACACCAATTAGTGAGGAAGTTAATGATGATGATCATGGAACTTCAGATCAAGTTATTACTGAACCTCGTGGTCAACCAGAGTAAGATCTGCACCAGAGTGGTACGGTAATCATGTTCTGGAGGTTATGTTACTAGACCATGACGAACCTACGAACTATGAAGAAGCGATGGTGAGCCCAGATTCCGCAAAATGGCTTGAAGCCATGAAATCTGAGATGAGATCCATGTATGAGAACAAAGTATGGACTTTGATTGACTTGCCCAATGATTGGCGAGCCATTGAGATTAAAATGGATCTTCAAGAGGAAGACGGATGCTGATAGTAGTGTTACTATCTACAAAGCTAGAATTGTCGCAAAAAGGTTTTCGACAAGTTCAAGGTGTTGACTACGATGAGATTTTCTCACTCGTATCTATGCTTAAGTCTGTCTGAATCATGTTAGCAATTGCCGCATTTTATGAAATATGGCAAATGGATAAACAAAACTGCATTCCTTAATGGATTTATTAAAGAAGAGTTGTATATGATGCAACCAGAAGGTTTTGTCAATCCTAAAGGTGCTAACAAAATATGCAAGCTCCAGCGATCCATCTATGGACTGGTGCAAGCATCTCGGAGTTGGAATATACACTTTGATAAGTTGATCAAAGGATATAGTTTTATACAGACTTGCGGTGAAGCCTGTATTTACAAGAAAGTGAGTGGGAGCACTACAACATTTCTGATAAGTATATGTGAATGACATATTGTTGATCGGAAATAATGTAGAATTATTCTGCAAAGCATAAAGGAGTGTTTGAAAGGAGTTTTTCAAAGATAGACCTCGGTGAAGCTGCTTACATATTGAGCATCAAGATCTATAGAGATAGATCAAGACGCTTGATAAGTTTTTTCAATCAGTACATACCTTAACAAGATTTTGAAGTAGTTCAAAATGGAATAGTCAAAGAAAGAGTTCTTGCCTGTGTTACAAGGTATGAAATTGAGTAAGACTCAAAGCCCGACCACGGCAGAAGATAGAAAGAGAATGAAAGTCATTCCCTATGCCTCGGCCATAGGTTCTATAAAGTATGCCATGCTGTGTACCAGATCTATTGTATACCCTACACTGTTTGGCAAGGGAGTACAATAGTGATCTAGGAGTAGATCACTGGACAGCGGTCAAAATTATCCTTAGTGGAATAAGGATATGTTTCTCGATTATGGAAGTGACAAAAGGTTCGTCGTAAAGGGTTACGTCGATGCAAGTTTTTACACTAATCTAGATGACTCTAAGTCTCGGTCTAGATACATATTGAAAGTGGGAGAAATTAGCTAGAGTAGCTCCATGCAGAGCATTGTAGACATAGAAATTTGCAAAATACTTACGGATCTGAATGTGACAGACCCGTTGACTAAAATTATCTCACAAGCAAAACATGATCACACCTTAGTACTCTTTGGGTGTTAATCACATAGCGATGTGAACTAGATTACTGACTCTAGTAAACCCTTTGGGTGATGGTCACATGACGATGTGAACTATGGGTGTTAATCACATGGTGATGTGAATTATTGATGTTAAATCACATGGCGATGTGAACTAGATTATTGACTCTAGTGCAAGTGGGCGACTGAAGGAAATATGCCCTAGAGGCAACAATAAAGTATTATATATTTCCTTATATCATGATAAATGTTTATTATTCATGCTAGAATTGTATTAACCGGAAACATAATACATGTGTGAATACATAGACAAACAGAATGTCACTAGTATGCCTCTACTTGACTAGCTCGTTAATCAAAGATGGTTATGTTTCCTAGCCATAGACATGAGTTGTCATTTGATTAACGGGATCACCTCATTAGGAGAATGACGTGATTGACTTGACCCATTCCGTTAGCTTAGCACCCGATCGTTTAGTATGTTGCTATTGCTTTCTTCATGACTTATACATGTTCCTATGACTATGAGATTATGCAACTCCCGTTTACCGGAGGAACACTTTGTGTGCTACCAAACGTCACAACGTAAATGGGTGATTATAAAGGTGCTCTACAGGTGTCTCCAAAGGTACTTGTTGGGTTGGCGTATTTCGAGATTAGGATTTGTCACTCCGATTGTCGGAGAGGTATCTCTGGGCCCACTCGGTAATGCGCATCACTATAAGCCTTGCAAGCATTGTGACTAATGAGTTAGTTGCGGGATGATGTATTACGGAACGAGTAAAGAGACTTGCCGGTAACGAGATTGAACTAGGTATCGAGATACCGATGATCGAATCTCGGGCAAGTAACATACCGATGACAAAGGGAACAACATATGTTGTTATGCGGTCTGACCGATAAAGATCTTCGTAGAATGTGGGAGCCAATATGGGCATCCAGGTCCCGCTATTGGTTATTGACCGGAGAGGTGTCTCGGTCATGTCTACATAGTTCTCGAACCCGTAGGGTCCGCACGCTTAACGTTACGATGACAGTTTTATTGAGTTTTGATGTACCGAAGGAGTTCGGAGTCCCCGATGATATCGGGGACATGACGAGGAGTCTCGAAATGGCCGAGACGTAAAAATCGATATATTGGACGACTATATTCGGACTTCGGAAAGGTTCCGAGTGATTCGGATATTTTTCGGAGTACCGGAGAGTTACGGGAATTCATATTGGGCCTTAATGGGCCATACGGGAAAGGAGAGAAAGGCCTCAAAAGGTGGCCGCGCCCCTCCCCATGATCTGGTCCGAATTGGACTAGGGAAGGGGGGCGCCCCCTTCCTTCTTTCTCCTTCCCCCTTCCCTTCTCCTACTCCCACAAGGAAAGGAGGAGTCCTACTCCCGGTGGGAGTAGGACTCCCCCCTTTTGGCGCGCCTCTCCCCTTGGCCGGCTGCCTCCCCCTTGCTCCTTTATATACGGGGGCAGGGGGGCACCCCAGAGACACAACAATTGATCCTTAAGATCTCTTAGCCGTGTGCGGTGCCCCCCTCCACCATATTACACCTCGATAATACCGTTGCGGAGCTTAGGCGAAGCCCTGCGTCGGTGGAACATCATCATCATCTCCACGCCGTCGTGCTGACGAAACTCTCCCTCAACACTCGGCTGGATAGGAGTTCGAGGGACATCATCGAGCTGAACGTGCGTAGAACTCGGAGGTGCCGTGCGTTCGGTACTTGATCGATCGGATCGTGAAGACGTACGACTACATCAACCGCGTTGTGATAACGCTTCTGCTTTCGGTCTACGAGGGTATGTGGACAACACTCTCCCCTCTCGTTGCTATGCATCACCATGATCTTGCGTGTGCGTAGTAATTTTTTTGAAATTACTACGTTCCCCAACAGCTATGCCTTGAGATCGTTGCGAGAGCGAGCTAGGGAGAGAGAGATCTTCGTGCGCACCCTAGTGTTCGAACCTCAAGGGTTTTCCAGAACCTGTAATCCGACATTTGGCGCGCCAGGTAGGGGTGCGCTGAAGCCTTTCTTCCGTCGATCCACGCTCCGCCGCTCCACCGTATGCATGGCTGACGCTTGCTGAGCCCGTGCTGAGCCCCAGGACGCCCTCGCCGCTCGCGTCGCTCAGACGGCGCCCGTTGGCGGACCTCCCCGCTGTTCTCCATCACCTGCTGCCAACGCTGCCACCGGCCCGACCGGGAACGAGCAGTAAGCTTCATCGCTGCACCCTTCCGTGCGGCGGGATGGACGCACCACCACCCTGTCGCTGACTCCGGCCGGCTTGTCGCCCCACGCTTGTCGCGCGCCCACGGACATGCAGGCCGCGCTGCTCATGGCACACGAGCTCCTGTGTTACCACCCGGTCGACGACCTCTACGACGACTGGCTGGACCGCATCGCCGAGCTTGTCAGCACCGCTGGGGTCTCTCCCGCACCGTCCCTCTCGCTACCTCGACCGCCACCAGCAGCGGGCGATGTAGCCCACGGAGCGCCTCCACCACCTCCGCATCAAGACGCCGCTCTTGCACCAAGATGCGCAACCCCACGGCACGACCCACCGCGCAGGGCGCCCGCGCACGAAGAAGGGAGCTGCCAAGAAGTCCCTCGGCCGCAAGAAAATGCTCCTGCGCTCCTAGCACCACTTTGTCAAGACCGCGTGCCGCCTACAGCGGCGGCGGCGCGTGGATATCAAGATCAGGCTCCGCCTCCATGACGGGCTCCGATGACCACAACAGGCTGCGGTGCCTTCACTCCCGAACTGCGCAGCGTCGTCTGGCCGGACAAGTTCAAGCCAGACCTGCCTTCGCGCTACGACGGCACCCCCGACCCCGCGGAGTTCCTGCAGCTCTGCGAGCTGTGCATCGAGGCGGCCAACGGTGACGAGAAGGTCATGGCGAATTGGTTCCCCATGGCCCTCAAGGATGGCGCGTGCTCGTGTCTCCTGAACCTGCCAGTGGGATCGATCTCCTCCTGGGGCGAGATGCGCGGGCATTTCGTCGCCAACTTCCAGGGCACTCGCGACCGCCCGCCAGCCGCAGGCGACATGCGGCGCATCAAGCAACAGCCTGGGGAAACCTTGCAGAAGTACATCCAGTGCTTCAACAGCGTTCGCCTCAAGATCACCAAGGTGCCGGACGCAGCCATCATCTCCGCGTTCTCCGATGGCCTTCGCGATGTCAAGATGAAGGAGGAGCTCGCCATCCACGAGGAGCTATGCACGGCCCTGGAGATGTTCAACATGGCGACCAAGTGCGCAAGGGCTGAGGAAGGGCGCCTTTCCCTCCTTGAGCTCCCAGCTACCGACCAGGAAGACAAGAAGGCCAAGATCAAGGACGTGAAGCGCAAGGCGGCTGCCGTGCTCGCGGTAGAGCCAGAGATGAAGCGCGGCAGCGACCGCCCTGAGTCGTCCAAGGCCAACCGCCCATTCTGCGCCTTCCACAACGTTCACAGCCACAACATCAGCGACTGTCAGGAGCTCAGGGCCATCCGCGATGGGCGCTTCGTTCGATGCCCCGAGCGCGGTGACCGAGGCTACGGCCAAGGAGGAGGATGAAGTGGGGGACGCTGGGACGATTGT
Source organism: Triticum aestivum (assembly GCF_018294505.1). Taxonomy (NCBI): domain Eukaryota; kingdom Viridiplantae; phylum Streptophyta; class Magnoliopsida; order Poales; family Poaceae; genus Triticum; species Triticum aestivum. The sequence goes on along the minus strand of NC_057814.1, from coordinate 391,967,547 downwards.
GGCCCCCGCCAGGAGTGGCGCGACCGGGCTCACGAGGACCGCTGGTAGGATCCGCCTCGCGAGAGCGCCTGGAGAGACCAGCCTCGTGAGGACCATCCTCAGGGAAATGCAGGGCTCCCTCCGCTGCCGCCACCACCAAGGAGGAACGACGACCATCATCAGGACGAGGGGGCTGGGGGCTTCCAGGAGCCACGCGCCATCGCCTGCATCTTCGGTGGCGCCCAAGCCCCAGCCTCTCAGTGTATCTTCAATAAGTTTGCTCGCGAGGTGAACGCGGCCCTTCCCAGGCTCGATGCCACGCACCCGCTCAGGTGGTCCAAGTGCGCCATCACCTTCAGCTCGTCAGACCAGCTCAAGTGCGCGGCAACCGCTGATAACCCACAAGTATAGGGGATCAATTGTAGCCTCTTTCGATAAGTAAGAGTGTCGAACCCAACGAGGAGCTAAAGGTAGAACAAATTTTCCCTCAAGTTCTATCGACCACCGATACAACTCTACGCATGCTTGACATTCGCTTTACCTTGAACAAGTATGAAACTAGAAGTACTTTGTAGGTGTTGTTGGATAGGTTTGCAAGATAATAAAGAGCACGTAAATAAAAACTAGGGGCTGTTTAGATAAAGAAGCAATAAAGTTAGTATAGCGAGTGTGGAAAAGTGGTGGTAGGAGTTGCGAAATTGTCCCAAAACAATTGACTACTTCACTAGATCGATAGCAAGTTTTATGTGGGAGAGGCCACTGCTAGCATGTCTTCCCTGACTTGGAATTCTATGCACTTATGGTTGGAACTATTAGCAAGCATCCACAACTACTAACGTTCATTAAGGTAAAACCCAACCATAACATTAAGATATATTGGCCCCCCTTCAATCCCGTACGCATCAATTTCTATGCTAGGTTGAAGCTTCTATCACTCTTGCCCTCCAATACATAGTCCTATCAACATACAAGTAACCCTATGGTGTGATCCACACGCGCGCTCATATGATGGGCACCAAAGGGCAGCAACATAACCACAAGCAAATTAAACCAATCATAGAAATTCACCAATTACCGATAGGACAACGAAAATCTACTCAGACATCATAGGATGGCAACACATCATTGGATAACAATATGAAGCATAAAGCACCATGTTCAAGCAGAGGGTACATCGGGTTGCGGGAGAGTGGACCGCTGTAGATAGATGGGGAAGGTGATGAATTTGTTGGTGAAGATGACGGAGGTGTTGGTGTAGATTGCGGTGATGATGATGGCCCCGGCGGTGTTCCGGCGCCACCGGGAGAGAGGGGGAGAGGGCCCCCCTTCTTCTTCTTCCTTGACCTTCTCCCTAGATGGGAGAAGGGTTTCCCATCTGGTCCTTGGCTTCCATGGCATGGGAGGGGCGAGAGCCCCTCTGAGATTAGATCTGTCTCTATGTCTCTCTCTGTTTCTGCGTTTCCTGATTCTGCCCTTTCACCGTTTCTTAAATTCCCGGAGATCCGTAACTCCGATTGGGCTGAATTTTGGACACGATTTTTATCCAGATATTGGCTTTCTTGTGGAGAAAGAATGGCACCAACCACCTTACGGGGTGGCCACGAGGGCCTAGGGCGCGCCTGACCCCCTGGGGCCCGCCCCTCACCCTCGTGGGCCCCTCGGGCATCGTCTTGCGTTGATTCCACTTCCCAAAATTCACATATATTCCAAAAAAAATCTCCGTCAGTTTTTATCCCGTTTGGATACCGTTTGATATGGATTTTCTACGAAACAAAAAACATGCAACAAATAGGAACTGGCACTGGGTACTGGATCAATATATTAGTCCCCAAAATAGTATAAAAAGTTGCCAAAAGTATGTAAAAGTTGTAGAATATTGGCATGGAACAATCAAAAATTATAGATACGACGGAGACGTATCAGCATCCCCAAGTTTAATTCCTACTCGTCCTCGAGTAGGTAAATGATAAAAAAGATAATTTTTGATGTGGAATGCTACCTAGCATAATCTTGATCATGTAATCTAGTCATGGCATGAATATTAAGATAGGAGTGATTCAAAGCAATAGTCTATCTTTTGACATTAAGACAACAATAATTCAAGCATACTAATAAAGCAATCATGTCTTTTCAAAATAACATGGCCAAAGAAAGTTATCCCTACAAAATCATATGGTCTAGCTATGCTCCATCTTCACCACACAAAATATTCAAATCATGCACAACCCCGATGACAAGCCAAGCAATTGTTTCATACTTTTGATGTTCTCAAACCTTTTCAACTTTCACGCAATACATGAGCGTGAGCCATGGATATAGCACTATAGGTGGAATAGAATATTATGGTGGCGGTTGTGTGGAGAAGACAAAAAGGATAAAGTCTCACATCGACGCGGCTAATCAACGGGCTATGGAGAGGCCCATCAATTGATGTCAATGTGAGGAGTAGGGATTGCCATGCAACAGATGCACTAGAGCTATAAGTGTATGAAAGCTCAAACTGAAACTAAGTGGGTGTGCATCCAACTTGCTTGCTCATGAAGACCTAGGGCATTTGAGGAAGCCCATCGTTGGAATATACAAGCCAAGTTCTATAATGAAAATTCCCACTAGTATATGAAAGTGATAACTCAAGAGACTCTATATATGAAGAACATGGTGCTACTCTGAAGCACAAGTGTGGAAAAAGGATAGTAGCATTGTCCCTTCTATCTTTTTTTGCCTTTATTTTTTTATTTGGCCTTTCTCTTTTTTTGGGACAATGCTCTAATAAAGATGATCATCACACTTCTATTTATTTACAACTCAATGATTACAACTCGATACTAGAACAAAATATGACTCTCTATGACTGCCTCCGGCGGTGTACCGGGATGTGCAATGATCTAGCGTAGCAATGACATCAAAAAATGGACAAGCCATGAAAACACCATGCTAGCTATCTTACGATCATGCAAAGCAATATGACAATAAATGCTCAAGTCATGTATATGATGATGATGGAAGTTGCATGGCAATATATCTCGGAATGGCTATGGAAATGCCATGATAGGTAGGTATGGTGGCTGTTTTGAGGAAGATATAAGGAGGCCTATGTGTGATAGAGCGTATCGTATCACGGGGTTTGGATGCACCGGCGAAGTTTGCACCAACTCTCGAGGTGAGAAAGGGCAATGCACGATACCGAAGAGGCTAGCAATGATGGAAGGGTGAGAGTGCGTATAATCCATGGACTCAACATTAGTCATAAAGAACTCACATACTTATTGCAAAAATCTATTAGTCATCAAAACAGAGTACTACGCGCATGCTCCTAGGGGGATAGATTGGTAGGAAAAGACCATCGCTCGTCCCCGACCGCCACTCATAAGGAAGACAATCAATAAATACCTCATGCTCCAACTTCGTTACATAACGGTTCACCATACGTGCATGCTAAGGGTATAACTAACTTCAACACAAGTATTTATACAATCCACAACTACCCACTAGCATGACTCTAATATCAACATCTTGTATCGCAAAACTATTGCAAGGAATCAAACATATCATATTCAGTGATCTACAAGTTTTATGTAGGATTTTATCACTAACCATGTGAACGACCAATTCCTGTCATATCTATAAATAGATATAAGTGAAGCAAGAGAGTTTAATTCTTCCTACAAAAAATACGCCCACACTCTAACTAATATAAGTGAAGCAAAAGAGCATTCTAGAAATGGCGGTTTTCTATGTGAAGAGAAACAGGCAATCCAAACTTCAAATGATATAAGTGAAGCACATGAAGCATTCTGTAAAGCCATACTCAAAAGATATAAGTGAAGTGCAATGAGCATTCTATAAATCAACCATGGACTATCTCATACCAGCATGGTGCATCAAAGAAAAGTGAAAACTAAATTTAAAAGATGCTCCAAGATTTGCAGATATCACATGAACGAAACGAAACCGAAAACATACCGATACTTGTTGAAGAAAGATGGGATGCCTTCTGGGGCATCCCCAAGCTTAGACCTTGAGTCTCCTTGAATATTTACTTGGGGTGCCTTGGGAATACCCAAACTTGAGCTCTTGCCTCTCCTCCTTGTCCTCATATCGAAACCTCCTCGATCTTCGAACACTTCATCCACACAAAACTCAACAGAAAGTTCGGTAAGATCCGTTAGTATAGTAAAGAAAATCACTACTCTAAGTACTGTTGCAAACCAATTAATATTTTGTTTTTGCATTGTAGCTACTGTAATATAACTTTTCCATGGCTTAATCCACTGATAGAAATCGATAGTTTCATCAAAACAAGCAAACTATGCATCAAAAACAAAATCTGTCTTAAACAGGAAAGTCTGTAGTAATCTGAACATTCACCATACTTCTGGTACTCCAAAAATTCTGAAAACATTAGGCAAAATAAAAAATTTGTATATAAAGACAGTGCAAAAAGTTTCAGAACCGTTTGACGTTCCAGTAAAAAATGTAAAATCACGCACTACAGCCAAAGTTTATGTTTTAGACCGCACAAACCAACAAGCAATGTAAACATCCTAAAGGAAAATATTGGCACATTATTTTGTTTTTTAACTTTATAAAAGCACACAACAGAAATAAATGACTCTCTAAAACTTCCGGGTTGGTTCCCTGGCAACGCTTTCTTTAAAGTCATTAAGCTAGGCATATAGTGCTCAAGTAATGGATCCACCCGGATCCCAAGGTATATCAAAGCCAATTTTAATTAACAATGATTTGTGATTTAGTAGTGAGCACAAAGTAACATATATCATGCAACAACGAAGTCTAACTCTCTTCCTATGCATCGGCATGTCATAAAAGAACAATTCATGCACACATAGTAAAGGCCAATGCATAGTATAAACAGTTTCTTGCAATTTTATCTTATTGGAAACATGGAGAGGCGGAGATGTAGTTCCTATCTCATAATAATTGCAAGTAGGAGCAGCAAACACATGCATATTATATTCATCAAAATCATCATGTGCAACGGTAAAAGGCCACCCATCAATATAATCCTTAATAAGTGCAAACTTCTCCGATATAGTGTAGTTTTGAGAATTCAGAAAGATAATAGGACTATCATGTGTGGGTGCAATAGCAACAATTTCATGTTTAACATAAGGAACTATAGCAAGTTCATCTCCATAAGCATAATTCATATTGGCATCTTGGCCACAAGCATAGCAAGCATCATCAAAAAGGGATATTTCAAAAGAATCAACGGGATCATAACAATCATCATAGAAATCATCCTTCGGTAAGAAAGAAGAGACATTAAATAATGTATGAGTTGGAGAGTTACTCTCATTAGAAGGTGGGCATGGGTAGCTAATCCGCTCTTCCTCCTTTTGTTCTTCGCTCTCCTCATCATCTTTTTCATCCAATGAGCTCACAATTTCATTAATTTCTTCTTCCATAGACTCCTGCAAAATATTAGTCTCTTCTTGGACAGCGGAGACTCTCTCAATAAAATCATCAATATCAGAACTGAATTCATAATTCTCATAGCAATATTTAAGGATAGCTAAATTTTCAGGTCTATAAACTGAATCATGAAAATCTTCAAACCCTTTAAACAAAGATTCAATTTTATAAGCACCCATAAAAGCAATGAATTCTTCTATTTGTTCCACATCATAGTAATCATATATACCATTAGCATAAGAAGCCAAGGTTTTATCATCATTAAATTTGCATGAAAAGCGAAGGTGTGGAGCCTTCATCCTAGAGCAACAAGTATAATCATATCTCAAGCATAGTTGCCGAGCATACCAATGCAATATATGAATTTGATCCCATAATAGTTTCCCTTTTTGAGTCAAGCGATAATACCTAAAGTATTCACGTTGATCCAACATGTCTCCCATTATATAATTGAATGGGGTTTTCTCAGGATTATTAAAGTAGTGTATAATATCTTTCACGTAATGAGCATCGAGGGTTTTAGGCGGTTCCCCATCTCCATGAGTAGCAAGTAAACCTAATTTTTTTGGTATTTCGTGTTCCATATCCATAACTAAAGGGAGAGAACAACTTAGAACAGCAAATAAAAATTACTTAGTGATAAAGCAAACAAGCACACACGAGAATATTCACCCCACGCTATAACTCCCCGGCAACGGTCCCAGAAAAAGGTCTTGATAACCCACAAGTATAGGGGATCAACTGTAGCCTCTTTCGATGAGTAAGAGTGTCGAACCCAATGAGGAGCTAAAGGTAGAACACATATTCCCTCAAGTTCTATCGACCACCGATACAACTCTACGCACGCTTGACGTTCGCTTTACCTGGAACAAGTATGAAACTAGAAGTACTTTGTAGGTGTTGTTGGATAGGTTTGCAAGATAATAAAGAGCACGTAAATAAAAACTAGGGGCTGTTTAGATAAAGAAGCAATAAAGTTAGTATAGCGAGTGTGGAAAAGTGGTGGTAGGAGTTGCGAAATTGTCCCTAAGCAATTGACTACTTTACTAGATCGATAGCAAGTTTTATGTGGGGGAGGCCACTGCTAGCATGTCATCCCTGACTTGGAATTCTATGCACTTATGGTTGGCACTATTAGCAAGCATCCGCAACTACTAACGTTCATTAAGGTAAAACCCAACCATAGCATTAAGATATATTGGTCCCCCTTCAATGCCGTATGCATCAATTTCTATGCTAGGTTGAAGCTTCTGTCACTCTTTCCCTCCAATACATAGTCCTATCAACATACAACTAACCCTATGGTGTGATCCACACGCGCGCTCATATGATGGGCACCAAAGGACAGCAACATAACCCTCGGGCTGCATCATCCCCAGGCCGCTCGGGTCCGTCCCAGTGGCATGTATCGTTCTTGCATCTATCTGAGCTAACCTGCCTCATTGCTTCAGTCTTTTCATGATTATCACCTGTTTACCTGTTTCCCCTCGCGGCCACCCGCGTTGCTGGCCGGCCTCCTGCTCATCCCGCAACGAGGGCTACACATGCTGGCACGGAGCTTGTGCTCGGGTCCGTCCCTGCAACGCTGACAAACCTGAGCGGTCGAGCTCTGGCGCGTGGCACGCCCCGTGCACGTCACCTCACCAGGCCCTCAGGGCCTTCATCTTCTTGCAGAACGACCAGTGGCAGACCAGGAAGCACGGTTGCAATCTATATTCCTTCCTCACGCTAACCTGCAGGAATCTTCGGAGGCTGACAACGGGCGGCACCGTAGGCTCCTTGTTTTTCACGCTTGCGCGTTAAAGGGGGCTCCTGAGCATCGCGCCTCAGGAGCTCGTACTGACTCTCTAGCCCTCACCCCCTGGCCTTGACCACGGCATCGTGACCTAGCATACCAGCGGCGGCTGATCTCGCTCGAGGGTCGGGACCCAAGGACGCAGAGCACCTAGAAGAGCGTGAAAAAGGGAGAGAGGCCAGCGTGAGCCTAACCCAAACGTCTCACAGCCGCTGACGCACGAGTCGAACGCTGCACACGGAAGCCAACCCAGAGTCGCTAAGATAAGTCTCGCACTCAAGCCAGCCCAGCGCTGTGACACAGGATTTCCATCTCTTGCAGCCTTGCTACAGCGCTGCCACCTTCCTTTCCTGCCTTCAGGTTGTTGCTTGCACGCTAAAGGGGACCTCCTGAGCATCGCGCCTCGGGAGCTCTCACCAGACCTCGGGCCATTCACCTCCTGCTCTTGACCACGGCATCGCGACCTGGCATACCAGCGACGGCTGCAGCCTGCCTGGGGACTGGGACCTGTCGGCGTAGAGCACTAAGCTACCGCGAGGTTGGAAAGGGGGACCAAGCCGAAGCAAGACACACAATTGTAAATCTTCGTAACAAGGATGATATTGACACAAAAGGCACTACAGATCCTTTACACACCCCCACGGGGTTCACCTCGATTCCTCGCAGGGAACAAAAGAAGAAGGTTTCTAGGAGCCGCATCTATAGGCGCCGCCGCCGACGCCATCATCAATAGTGGGCCACGGGAGGTCGACGCCAACCCCATCCAGATCAACGGCGGGGACGGGCGGACGCCGCTGCCGCACTCCGGGCACGACGAGAGCTCGGGGGCACGTAGCTGTCGTCGCTCATCTCCGGAGTCTCGTAGGGCTCGGGAGAGTCACTGGACTCCCAGGCGCCATCGCTGCTACTGGAGGAACTGCCGGCAGGACCAAGGGCGGGGCCAGCACCCGTTGCTGCACCGTACTGGCGACCCCCTCCGGGGCAGCATTCCAGGCGACGGCCTTCCTCGTCGAAGACCTTGAAGAACAGCATGGAGGCGCCGTCGTACTCGAAGTGGATGGCGAGGGCGCCCTCCGCGCGGCAGGCGCGGGTGACCTCGCCCCATCCGCGGGTCATGAAGATCTTGCCAGGGGAAACGACCTCGACCTCTGCTCCCGTCGCCAGGGTGTCGCACTCGGCGTGCTGCAGCCACAACTTGAGTGGCCCCCTCGGCGGCATCTCTTCAGCGAAGAATTGCGGGAATCAGATCCACGAGCACGATGGCATCGCCGCCCACACCACGAGTTCGCGCGAGGAGCCCTCGGCGTGAGTTCGCGGGGCGGCGGCGTGCGCCACGGCATGCCCAACGCGACCATGGCGCGAGCGGCGCGGGCCGCTGCCTCCCCCTCCGGAGCCTTGCACTTGGGCGTACAAGGGCAGCGGGTAGCCGAGGGGAGGCGGTTCGTACCAAGGCCTCGTCACCTCCGGCCTCACGACAACGTCGCGAGAGCGGGCCAGCCTCTTCTTCGGTGGGAGTGGCCGTAGCTCTTGACGGGGGGTTTTCCCCTTCTCAGCGGCGGAGAATCTCCGTATCGGTGCCATCAGTGTCGCAGCGAGGAGGAAGAAGAAGAAGAAGCGGGCGAAATGGAGGAAGAGGTGAACAACGGGGGCTCCGCCCCTCTCCTCATTTATAGCAGAAGGAGGCCAACCGCCGGCCTCCATGATCGCAGGTAATGATGGTTTTCTTCTGCATGCAGCGGGGTCTCGTTAAGTCGAACAGTTGCCGAGGTAGCGTGGGGAAGTGGAGACGCCCACGTCCCATCAGTCGCCACGCGTCATTCAAGGCCGCAGGCTATTGGGGCCCGCGGCACACCGCACTTGCCCTTTGGCTTTGCTTCGAAGATGGCCCAGGGCGCGGCTCCACCAACGGTCTGGTACGGCCCATCTTCATCAGCAACTACTCAAGACCCTCGCGAGGGGCCAAGCTTCATGAGGCGGATGACACAAGACCTCCTCAGGGGCAGCCTCACTAGGCTGGCTCCCGAGGAGCGGAGATATCTATGCAAGGGGCACCTCGCGAGGTGCGCGTGACGTGAGCCGTGATGACTGCTACCTCTTGAGCACTGCGTTGGTTTTCCCTTGAAGAGGAAAGGGTGATGCAGTTTCGTAGCGTAAGTATTTCCCTCAGTTTTTGAGAACAAAGGTATCAATCCAGTAGGAGGCCACACACGAGTCCCTCGCACCTACACAAACAAATAAAAACCTCGCAACCAACGCAATAAAGGGGTTGTCAATCCCTTCACGGTCACTTACGAAAGTGAGATCTGATAGATATGATAAGATAATATTTTTGGTATTTTTATGATAAAGACTAAAAGTAAAGAAAGCAAAATAAACGGTGCCAGAAATAGCTTGTTGACGGGAGATTAATATGATGGAAAATAGACCCGGGGGCCATAGGTTTCACTAGTGGCTTCTCTCGAGAGCATAAGTATTACGGTGGGTGAACAAATTACTGTTGAGCAATTGATAGAATTGAGCATAGTTATGAGAATATCTAGGTATGATCATGTATATAGGCATCACGTCCGCGACAAGTAGACCGACTCCTGCCTGCATCTACTACTATTACTCCACACATCGACCGCTATCCAGCATGCATCTAGAGTATTAAGTTCAAAAGAACAGAGTAACGCTTTAAGTAAGATGACATGATGTAGAGGGATAAACTCATGCAACATGATATAAACCTCATCTTGTTATCCTCGATGGCAACAATACAATACGTGCCTTCCTGCCCCTACTGTCACTGGGAAAGGACACCACAAGATTGAACCCAAAGCTAAGCACTTCTCCCATTGCAAGAAAGATCAATCTAGTAGGCCAAACCAAACTGATAATTCGAAGAGACTTGCAAAGATAACCAATCATACATAAAAGAATTCAGAGAAGATTCAAATATTGTTCATAGATAATCTTGATCATAAACCCACAATTCATCGGATCTCGACAAACACACCGCAAAAGAAGATTACATCGAATAGATCTCCACGAGAATCGTGGAGAACTTTGTATTGAGATCCAAAGAGAGAGAAGAAGCCATCTAGCTAATAACTATGGACCCGAAGGTCTAAGGTAAACTACTCACACATCATCGGAGAGGCTATGGTGTTTATGTATAAGCCCTCCGTGATCAATGCCCCCTCCGGCAAACACCGGAAAAGGCCCCAAGATGGGATCTCACGGGTACAGAAGGTTGCGGCGATGGAATTAGGTTTTCGTGGATGCTTCTGTTGGTTTGGGGGTACGTAGGTATATATAGGAGGAAGAAGTACGTCGGTGGAGCAACGTGGGCCCCACGAGGGTGGAGGGCGCGCCCGGGGGGTAGGCGCACCCCCCTACCTCGTGCCCTAATGGTTGCTTTCTTGACGTAGGGTCCAAGTCCTCTGGATCACGTTCGTTCTGAAAATCACGTTCCCGAAGGTTTCACTCCGTTTGGACTCCGTTTGATATTCTTTTTCTGCGAAACTCTGAAATAGGCAAAAAACAGCAATTTGGGCTGGGCCTCTGGTTAATAGGTTAGTCCCAAAAATAATATAAAAGTGTATAACAAAGCCCATTAATCATCCAAAATAGAATATAATATAGCATGAAGCAATAAAAAATTATAGATACGTTGGAGACATATCAACGACTAAGGGCAGGCGGGCGCCAGTGGGTGCAGAGTACCAGTTGCCTCTTTGGTGCTAAAGGGGCAAGCACAGGCGAGGAGTCCCGAGGCATCAGGCAAGGGTTTCCATATCGGTGCAACGAGACCAAGACTAGCAGGACGGCAGGACGGAGGTCACCGCAGAGCCCACGGCGGCGTCACCATCAGTGCCTTGGAAGGCGAAGACCACCTTTTGTCAGGATAGCTTGTACTAGTTGTCTCCCTTCAAACATGGCCGTTGTGGGATCCCTTCCCGCTTAACATTTGGGAAGAGGACCAGTGCCTTAAATAGGACTAACCACCACCATAGTCCAGATCGGCTCATCTTGGATTGGACCCATTCCACCAAGGCCAACTGACCAGCTCACCAAGCTCTAGAACACCTCTCCTCAGGAGGCTATTCTTACCTTGTATTGTTCATCCTTAGCCTACAAGCAATCCACCACACCACACTGGAGTAGGGTATTACACCGCAACGGTGGCCCGAACCAGTATAAACTCTCGTGTCTCTTGTTCCTTGGGTTCGGCGAGCTAGGCCTTGAGATCGTTGCGAGAGCGAGCTAGGGAGAGAGAGAGATCTTTGTGTGCACCCCAGTGTTCGAACCTCAAGGGTTTGCCGGAACCCGTAATCCGACAGAGGCTGTTTTCCATTGGAGATGGCTACAAGTGTCCGTTGCGTGCTAGTGTAGAGTTGTTCCACCAAAGCATAAACAGCTTTCAGCTTCATTAACATGTCTTGACCAAGACTAGAGCTTCTGGGACCTGCTCAACAAATGGCGCATGAGTCACCAGGCGGGTTAAAGATCAAATAGTTATAAGTCGCCAAACAAGCTGTGTTACTTAACGTTAGATTCTGCTTACCAAATATGGTGGCTGTCATTCGGGAGATGCGTTGTTTCGAGCCGGTCAGCTCTTCAGTTGTGGTCTTAAGTGAAGCTTCCGTGGCCTCTGCTCTTTGCAGCAATATGGTTTTCTCGTTCTGCTAGGCGGCTCTCTCTGTAGCAAGGCTGGACTTGAGTTTTTTAGTCTCTTCCATAGAAAGTTTGAGCTTGGATTCAACTTTGAGGGTCTCAGCTTCTTGATGCTTGATATTCTTCCTTAACTCATTTAGTTGCAAGTCTTGAACATTCACAGTCTCCTGCAGTAAGGATTTGTAGTCAAAAATACCATTTGGTATTTAAGAAACAAGAAAATTTGGTAAGTCTTGTCGGCGTTTTGGGAACAGGGGTCCCCAGATTTGCCTGCCTGCGGCCCACGGCGTGGCTAAGCCAGCAGGCTGTACGGCCCATCTTCATCAACAAGGCATCCAAGACTCTCGCGAGGGGCCAAGCCTCGCGAGGCGGACGACGCAAGACCTCCTCAGGAGTGGCCTAGTCAGGCAGGCTCGCGAGGATCGAAGATATCAAGGCGGGGCAAACCTCACGAGGATCTTGTGACGTGAGCCATGACGATCGGCGCCAGGCGGGCGCCAGCGCGCGCAACGTCCTTGTTTCCTCTTTGGTGCTACGGTGGCCCGCGCAGGCGAGGAGTACCGAGGCATCAGGCAAAGGTTGCCATATCGGTGCAACGAGACCAAGACCAGAAGGACGGCAAGACAGAGGTCATCGTGGAGCCCAAGACGGCATCGCCGCCACAGCCTTTCGCAGGCGAAGACCACTTTTGTCAGGATAGCTTGTACTAGCTGTCCCCCTTCAAATTTGCCCGCCGTTGTTGGCCCCCTTCTCGCTCAATATTTGGGGAGTGGACCAGGGCCTATATAAGTAGAGCTAGCCACCACAGTAGGGGGGATCGATCTGATTCAGATCACTCTCACCCACACAAGTTAGCCAAGCACAAGAACACCTTAACCTCAGGAGGCTGTTCTTCCCTTTGTACTGTTCATCATCAGCCCAAGTGGCAATCCACCACCACCACACTGGAGTAGGGTATTACACCACAACGGTGGCCCGAACCAGTATAAATCTCGTGTCTTTCTATGTTGCGAGTTCGTCGAGTTCGTCCGCGAGATCTTAGCGAGCTAGGGCGTAGATCGGTAGGAGGGAAAGACTTCGCGCGCACCCCAGTGTTCGAACCTCAAGGGTTTGCCGGAACCCCACATCCGACATTAGGCGGCCGGGTAGGGGTGCGCCGAAGCTCCTCTCCACCAACCCGCGCCCCGCGCCGCCGCACTTCGCCCCCATGGCAGGTCCCCCGCCATCCACCTCTGCGCCCGACATCAATAGCGGGGCGTCTGGGTACCGAGCCCTGGCCCCCGCCCCACGGCGAGTGCGGTGGCCGACCAAGTTCAAGCTAGAGATGTCGCCGCGTTACGACGGCGCGGTAGACCCGACGCCGTTCCTGCTAGTGTACGAGGAGGCTGTCCTCGAAGCCGGAGGCAACGACAAGATCATGGCCAACTGGTTCCCCATGGCCCTCGCTGGTGAGCCGCACGCCTGGCTGCTCAACCTCCCGGGTCCACGGTGGCCTCCTGGGGGGAACTCCGCGACCTCTTCGCCGCTCGCTACGCGGTGCTGGCGCACCACGCAGTCGCCGCCCGGCTGGGCGGCTCTCAAGCACCACCTTCAGACCGCCATGTCAAGCCGTTCCTCCATCAGATCAGGGCCACCTCCAAGCGCCCGGGGGCTCCGCCGGGTTGGGCTGCGCCAGAGGCCGACCTCACCTTCGGCTCAGGAGACCACCCCGACTCCACCACCGGCTCCGGAATGCTCCCAATGCTCTGCACGCCCACCATTTGCAACGTGGCCGTTACCAAGACCCTCATCGACGGTGGTGCTGGCCTCAACTTGCTCTCCGTAGAAGCCTTCAGACTTCTTCACGTGCCGCTCGAGCGGCTCGGCCTCAGCAAGCCCTTCTCGGGAGTGGGTGGTGGAGCTGCCCACTCTCTGGGGCAGATCCGCGTCCCTGTCACCTTCGGCACAAGCGACAACTACCGCACCGAGCTGGTGGACTTCGACATCGCCCGCATCGGTCTCTCATACAACGCCATCCTCGGGTACTCGGCTCTCGCTCAGTTCATGGTGGCGACTCACCCGGCCTACAACCTCATGAAGATGCTAGGGAGCAAGGGCGTCCTCACCATCAAGGGGGACACTAAGGAGGCTGTGACGGCGCTCGGGCTCGCCTTCAAGACTGCGGCGGCAGCACAGCCCGCTGGTACCCCCGAGGCCAAGGAGGTCGTGCCTACCAAGAAGAAGCAGCTGTTCACCCAAGACAAGGCAGAGACCAAGCAGGTGCCGGTCAACGAGGACGGGCCTTCAGGAGCCACCTTTACCATAGGAGCCGGCCTTGACCCGGGACAAGAAGAAGCCTTGGTGAGGTTCTTGCGCGCGAACAAGGAGATATTCGCGTGGGAGCCCAATCAGCTGGTAGGGGTCCCGAGGGAGGTGATCCAGCATCATCTAAGGGTATGCCCCAACATACGCCCCGTGAAGCAGCGAGCAAGACGGTAGTCCACTGAGAAGTAGGCCTTCATCGTCCAAGAGACACGCAAGCTGGAGGCGGCAGGTGCCATCCGAGAAGTTCGATATCCCGAATGGCTGGCGAACCCCGTCGTAGTGCCGAAGAAAGGCGGGAAGGAACGGATGTGCATCGACTTCACCAACCTTAATAAAGCCTGCCCCCAAGATCCGTTCCCACTCCCGCGCATCGACCAGATTGTCGACTCCACCGCCGAGTGTGACCTGCTGTGCTTCCTGGATGCGTTCTCAGGGTATCATCAGATCAAGATGGCGGTGGAATATGTGGAGAAGACAGCCTTCCTGACACCATGTGGGGTGTACTACTACACTTGCATGCCCTTCGGGCTGCGCAATGCGGGCGCGACCTTTCAGCGGTTGATGCATATCGCCCTGGGGCGGCAGCTCGGGAGAAACACAGAGGCCTTCGTCGATGACCTAGTGGTCAAGTCTCGCGAGGCGAGGACATTGATTCAAGACTTGGAGGAGACCTTCGAGAGCCTGCGCCAAGTGAACTTGAGGCTTAACTCGGAGAAGTGCGTGTTCGGCGTCCCCTTCGGCAAGCTGCTGGGATTCCTCGTATCCCATAGAGGGATCGAGGCGAACCCAGAGAAGATCAAGGCCATCGAGGACATGAGCCCACCACAGACCCTCAAAGAGATGCAGAAGCTAGCAGGGCGGGTGACCGCGTTAGGGCGTTTCATCTCCAAACTAGGAGAGCGCGCCTTACCCTTCTTCAAGCTCATGAAGAAGAAGGGCCCATTCGAGTGGACCCCGGAGGCCGACCAGGCCTTCCAAGACCTCAAGAAATACCTTACCAGCCCCCCGGTGATGGTGGCACCACGGCCTCTCGAGCCTCTGGTACTCTACCTTGCCGCCACCCCGTACTCCGCCAGCGCGGCGCTGGTGGCGGTTCGGGAGGAGCACCAAGCCAAGGGCGCACTGAGCCAAGCCGGAGCTGAAGTGGCGCAGGGTCAGGAAGGCGCAACAAAGGCATCAGCGGTGGAAGACCAAGCTCAGCAGGGCAACATCGCAGAAGCTCCTGAGGACGGTCAGGTCTCAGGAACCCCTCCACCTCAGGATATGCCCCGATCTCCGCAGGACCCGAGCCTCGACAATGTGCCAGCCCTCGTCGAGCACCCGGTGTACTTCGTTAGCACCGTACTACGGGACGCGAGGGTACGCTACCCCAAGCCCCAGAAACTCCTGCTCGCACTCCTGGTGGCCTCACACAAGCTGCGGCACTACTTCTAGGGCCACCCCATCAAGGTCGTCGCAGCCTACCCATTGGAGAGGGTACTCAGGAGCCCTAACTCAGCCAGAAGGGTCGCTGAGTGGAACATCGAGTTGCAAGCATTCCAGCTGGAGTTCAGCACTACCAGGGTCATCAAGGGGGCCGCGCTCGCTAACTTTGTGGCAGAATGGACGGATGCCCCGACACTTGAGGAAGGAGAAGACCGGTCCACCTCCCCAGGAAGCGAGGCTCCAGACGGCTGGGTCATGTATTTCGATGGCTACTTCGCGCACCAGGGCGCAGGGGCTGGAGCAGTGCTCATCTCGCCCACTCAGGACAAGCTCTACTACGCCGTGCAGCTCTGCTTTCTGCATGGCGAGAAGGTCTCCAACAATATCGCAGAATACGGAGGCCTCATAGATGGCGTGAAGGCTGCGGCGGCTCTAGGGGTGAAGCGCCTCACCGTCAGAGGCGACTCGCAACTCCTCGTCAACTTCTCCAACAAGGTGTACGAGCCGAAGGACGAGCATATGGAGGCCTACCTCGCGGAGGTGCGCAAGATGGAGAAGCAGTTCTTGGGCCTGGAGCTGCAGCACGTGCCCCGGGCACCAACAAGGAAGCCGACGACATCGCCAGGAGAGCATCCAAGCGGCAACCGCAGGAGCCCGGCGTCTTTGAGGAGCGGCTCTTCAAGCCATCAGCTACGCCACCTCTTTCAAGCATGACTCAGCCTCGGGAGGAGCTCCCACAGCCTCCGGCCACGGGAGCCCCAGCCTGTGGCCCGACCTCAGGAGCTCGGCTGCTCTTGGCGCTCGAGCCCCAGGAGGAACGATGGACCAAGGAATTCAAGGAGTACCTAACGCACGGGACGCTGCCGGAGAAGGAAGAGGACAGGGAGCGCGTGGCCGGGCAAACCACGACATACTATATCCAAGACGGCGAGTTATACAGGAAACGACCGAACGATGTCATGCTGCGCTGCATCTCCAGCGATCAAGGAAGGGAGTTGCTGATTGACATACACGGCGGGGACTGCAGACACCACTCGTCGTCACGGACCCTCGTCGGCAAGGTGTTCCGCAGTGGATTCTACTGGCCTACAGCACTCAACAACGCAGCCGAGCTGGTGAAGTCCTACGAAGCTTGCCAATTCCACGCCAAGCAAATCCATCAGCCTGCTCAGGGCCTCCAAACTATCCCGCTCACATGGCCGTTCACGGTCTGGGGGCTGGATACCTTAGGCCCGTTCCCTCGGCCGCCAGGGGGCTACCGCTATCTCTACGTCGCCATCGACAAGTTCACCAAGTGGGCGGAAGTGGAAGCCGTCCGTACCATCCCAGCCGGCTCTGCTGTCAAGTTCATCAAGGGCCTCATGAGCCGCTCGGGGACCCCAACCGCATCATCACAGATAACGGTTCGCAGTTTACTAGCAACCTCTTCAAAACCTACTGTGCTAACCTTGGAATGCAGATCTGCTACGCTTCGGTGGCCCACCCCAGGAGTAATGGTCAGGCCGAAGGGGCTAACGCGGAGGTCCTGAGGGGCCTCAAGACCAGGACCTTCAAGAAGAAGCTGGAGGCCTGCGGCAGGGGCTGGCACGATGAGCTCCAGTCCATGCTGTGGTCCATCCGAACCACCGCCACCAAGCCGACGGACGAGACTCCATTCTTCCTCGTCTACGGAGCTGAAGCAGTCCTTCCTCATGAGGTCAAGCATTGCTCCGCACGGGTCC
Organism: Triticum aestivum; assembly: GCF_018294505.1. Lineage (NCBI taxonomy): Eukaryota > Viridiplantae > Streptophyta > Magnoliopsida > Poales > Poaceae > Triticum > Triticum aestivum. The sequence goes on along the minus strand of NC_057814.1, from coordinate 391,950,228 downwards.
TGGCGTTTGACGAAATGCACGCCACGCGGGGGATCGATCTCGTGCTCGGGGAGGAATGTCGTCGCGAAGCTGCGCTGAGGGCGGCAAGGTACCTGCAAGCATTGCGGCGATACCACTGCCGCAATATCCGCTCCAGGACACTCGAGATGGGTGACCTAGTCCTGAGGCGGGTCCTCTCCAGGGAAGGGCTGCATAAGCTTTCACCAATATGGGAGGTCCCGTTCAAGGTCGTCCACATCTCCAGGCCTGGCGCCGTGCGCCTGGAGACACAAGACGGGGTACCTATCCAAAACGCCTGGAACATCCAGCACCTCTGGAAGTTCTACCCATGAAGCAAGGCCCAGAGCCTGTGAAGAAAGGCCCAGAGCCTATGAAGAAGGCTCGGTGCCTGTAAAGAATTGCCGGCCGTGACACTCTCATGTAATAATGAGTTGGGGCTGTACACGCCCCGGAGTATCAGGAGCGCCGGCCTCAGGCCCTGGGGCTCCCGCCCACGCCTAGTGGCAGCACTTAGCTCTGCGCTGGTGAGAAGACTTGAAGACTAGATTAGGTGCCGGACGCGGCTTTTCATTTGCTTTCCGTAGTTGGCTCGCTTTTCCTTAATCAAAGTTTGCTTTTGGCGTTCCTTGCTGATTTGATTCCCTCGCCTCTCACTGCATTTTTCCGGCTCGGGTTTGCTCGTGTTCTCTCTCTCTCTCTCTCGCATGCCTCACGAGGGGGCTAGGCAGGTGCCCTTGCGAGCATTTTTTCTCCTCTCTTCCTTCTCGCGAGCCACCCTCGTTCGAGCCCAAAAGCTGGCGCGCCTCTCCTAGTCCGTGCCCCTCGGGTACCGCGATACAAAGCGCCAGGTCAGGGCCAGGGTGAACGGCAAATCTTTTAGCGCACTTCCTAACGATTTTTTGCGGGTCCTGAGCGAATGCAGGCCACCAAGGCAAGATGGACACGAGGAAATAAGTGCCTCATGAGGAAGAGGGCGTCCTGAATATACCAGGTTAAGTTATCTTTGCGCGAAATAATGGCACGGCACGGGAACAACACGCATAGTGCAATAACCGAGGAACCATAGTTCGGCACACGCCCCCCTGGGCCCATACTGGTTTCATTCTTGATGCAGGAAAAAGAGTAAAACAAAAGTAGCGTTGCAGCGATCCGCGGAGGCAGGCCCCTAGCGGCACCCCGAGCCTAGCCGGATCCTTCCTCACGCTTCACGGAGGCGCGGCGACGAGATGACCCACTGCCGCCTTCAAAGCGGGCGCGGTGGCTGGTCGTAGCCGCCACTGCTGGAGCTGTCGCCGGAGGAAGAGCCGCCGTAGCTGGATGAGACACGGTCGCCGCCGAGGGCAGGCTCGCCCTCATCCTCGTCGCGACCGTCCCCAAGGCCGAGCACCTCCTCACCGTTGTTCGCCTCAAGGCAGCACCCGGCGCGGCGACCATCTTCCCCAAACACCCTCACATAGAGGGTCGATCCACCATCGTACCTGAAGTGGAGGGTGCATCGCCTGCCCAGGCCACGTGCGCGGGCGAACGTCTGCCAGCCGTCGGCCAGGGCTATGTTGCCCGCGGCGGAAGTCTCAACCGCAACCCAAGAGGCCTTGCTGCAGCAACCATCCGCTTGCAACCAGAGTCCACCTGGACCGGAGACCGGCAGTACGCCGGCGAAGAAGCGCGGAAGTTGGAGCCAGTTGCCGTCCGGGTTCTCCGACCAGATGACAAACTCCGGCGACACCTCCGCCATGTGGAAGCCTGGACAGGAGGCGCCACCATAGCATGCCTCCCCTCGTCAACTGGACCGCCATGGCTGGGACGACCCCCTCCGCGTGCCGTGGCGCCGCCTCGACAGTGGGCCACGACGGGGGACGCGGCGTGCGTGCGCGGACGGCCGCGTCCGCGCTTGGGCGCCGGGGAGCAGGGTCCCTCGCGAGGGGCCTTTCCCTTCTCGGCGCCGGAGAACTTCCTTCGTGGCGCCATTGGTGGCACTGCAAGCAATGGAGCGAGGAAGAAGAAGCAAGCAAGCGAGGAAGAGATGGGCGACGGGGGCTCCGCCCCCTCCCCATTTATATCGGAAGAAGCCCAACCGGCGCCTCCCACGATCGCAGGTAATGATGGTTTTCCTTGCATGTCGCAGGGACTTGTCAAGTCGTGCAGTTGCTGAGGCAGCGTGGGGAAGCGGAGACGCCCACGTCCAATCAACCGCCACGCGTCAACTAAGGCCGCAGGCTTTTGGGGCCCGCGGCACTCCAAACTTGACCCTTGGCTTCGCCGCGAAGCCAAGCACGAGCGCGCCTTGGGCCCGGGGGCTACTGTCGGCGTTCTGGGAACGGGGGTCCCCAGACTTGCCTGCCTGCGGCCCACGGCGTGGCTAAGCCAGCAGGCTGTACGGCCCATCTTCATCAACAAGGCATCCAAGACTCTCGCGAGGGGCCAAGCCTCGCGAGGCGGACGACGCAAGACCTCCTCAGGAGTGGCCTAGTCAGGCAGGCTCGTGAGGAGCGGAGATATCAAGGCAGGGCAAACCTCACGAGGATCTCGTGACGTGAGCCATGACGATCGGCGCCAGGCGGGCGCCAGCGCGCGCACCGTCCTTGTTTCCTCTTCGGTGCTACGGTGGCCCGTGCAGGCGAGGAGTACCGAGGCATCAGGCAAAGGTTGCCATATCGGTGCAACGAGACCAAGACCAGAAGGACGGCAAGACGGAGGTCATCGTGGATCCCAAGACAACGTCACCGCCAGAGCCTTTCGAAGGCGAAGACCACTTTTGTTAGGATAGCTTGTACTAGTTGCCCCCCTTCAAATTTGCCCGCCGTTGTTGGGCCCCTTCCCGCTCAATATTTGGGGAGAGGACCAGGGCCTATATAAGTAGAGCTAGCCACCACAATAGGGGGGATCGATCTGATTCAGATCACTCTCACCCACACAAGTTAGCCAAGCACAAGAACACCTCAACCTCAGGAGGCTGTTCTTCCCTTTGTACTGTTCATCATCAGCCCAAGAGGCAATCCACCACCACCACACTGGAGTAGGGTATTACACCACAACGGTGGCCCGAACCAGTATAAATCTCATGTCTTTCTGTGTTGCGAGTTCGTCAAGTTCGTCCGCGAGATCTTAGCGAGCTTGGGCGTAGATCGGTAGGAGGGAAAGACTTCGCGTGCACCCCAGTGTTCGAACCTCAAGGGTTTGCCGGAACCCCACATCCGACAAGTCCCAAGCACATTGCAAGCAATATACATGGCACTTGGGGGCTAATGTAGGTCATTTTAAGTTCCTATTATGACCCGGCTTATCTTGTCCAGATTAAGCTGACCCTTGGGGGCTACAAGTTTGATTCTATTTAAAGGTCACTGAAGACCCGACTTATCTTGTCAGATTAAGCCGGCCTTTGGGGGCTACAAGTGTGATTCTATTTAAAGGTCATTGAAGACCCGACTTATCTTATCAGATTAAGCCAGCCCTTGGGGCTATAGTTTTGATGCATAAGGTTTTAGTCAGGGTTAATGATTGGAAGACCCGACTCATCCTTGGAAGGATAGGCTGGCCCTTGGGGGCTACATAACTATATGCATATGAACCAGGTGAAAGGGGTTTAGTTTGTACCTCATACTTCTGCCCCATCAGATTAACCAGGCCAGCCTCCATATCACAGCTTGTGTGCAGGCAGCTTAGGTAGCCTGCGTGCAACTCGCCTGCGCTAAAATCTGCATATTCTGCAGATCCCACTTCAATTTGCCCTTGTCTGCGGCTGGTGGTAATTATTTGGTGCTGTGTTTGGCCAAGACAGTAGGATTCCTCGGATCGGTATAGCCCGTACCAGTGATGATGATATCCTCGGCGGCCTTGTCAGAAGGAATTTCCTCAGTAAGCTTGGCAGGGCTGGGCGGTTTAGGACTTGGCGGGTCATGTGTGATGGCCGGGTCAACCTCAATGTTCATTGGATCAAAGGTTGTGGTATCAGCTTGTGGCGGCTGGTCATTAGCAAGGTCTTCAGGATCTTGAGGTGAAGCTCCTGAGACTTCTGGCGCTCGCTTCTCCGGTTCAACAAATTTGGGGTCCTATGAAGAACCAACCACTTTCAATTTATTTCCTGCCTTTGCTATGCCTCTGTGACAAAGATACAAAGATTCATGAGTATATATCAATACAAGACATTAATGAACAAGAAGCACTGACCTCTGGGCAACTTTGAAGACAGGTAGCTGAGTCCCAGTAGAATCGCCGGATGATGGAGGCATTCCCTGATAGTTTGAGTCGGAAGGATTAAGAGGTTGACGAAGGAGACCAGCTTTTGGAAGAGAAAGAGTTGGGCTATGAGGCACCTCATTCCGACGTTTGCGAGGGGCAGGAGTATTGGGTAAGCTGGACTTGAGGTCTTGAGAACCATCACTCCGGGTGGTACGTCTTGAATCATGCTGCTGTTTCTTCAAAAGAAAATTGGGGTCCAAATGAGCAATAGGATGAGAAAATCTTACTTTTCGGATGACCCGCCGAGTTTTCTTTCTTGGAAAAGGATTTGAGTCGGAGGAGACATGTATTACCTCTGCTGTATTTGCCTGGCTTGTCTCCGCCTAATCCTATGAAGAGTCGGCATCCATAAGTTGCACAAAAAGACGACCAAGGGAATCGATTTCTACCTCTGAGTCATCCAGCTTGAGAAGATCTTCTGCTATTTGTTTTTTACGACGACCCAAAGCATGGGTCTTGGCCTTAGATTTCTTGACCGGGGTGGCGGCTTGCGATTTTCTGGTCCAGAAGGCGGAGTCAGCCTGTATAAGTACAAAAGGAGATTAAAACAAGGCACAAGGTAGAGCTAACCCATATTGAACATGATAAAGGGAAACACTTGCTAGTGGAGCCGGGTTTTGTTTATAAAAGGGTGGCAGACCAACTTTATTGCAGTTCTCCCGAGATTCGCCAAGCAGAGTCCTCATGGTTTTGAAGGCTTCTTCAGTGGTAAAGTTGTCTTTAGTGTATCGCTGAGGATCATTTGGCTCGTCAGAGTACTCACACATTAAGCCGGGACTGCGGCTTAAAGGGAGTATCTTCCAAGAGACCCAGCACCGGGTCAAGTCAACTCCAAGTAACCCGTTAGCTAATAAAGCTTTAGCCCTGGAGATGTATGGGAAGGCTTCTTCATGCTCGTCTGGGATGATTTTGCTTGGCGGATAAAAGTCTGATGGAAGACGCTCATCTCTAAACCCGGGTAGAGGATTTTCTGTAGCTGGGGCAGTATTTTTGCAATAAAACAAGGTGGTCAGACATTGTTTGGGGTGACTTGGTAAGACTGTGGAGGGAAACCTGTTATCCCTTCGTCTCCAAATACAAATTCCACCCAGCTCTTGACTTGGGCCATTTTGACACTCAGTTTGGCGGTTTATATAAAAGAATTCCTTGAACAAAGGAACGGTGGGTGCTGTTTGCAGATAAACTTCACACAAAATATTCGAAAATGGCAGATGTTGGATACTGAGTTTGGGCTTATATCTTGAGGGTGCAAGTTGAAATAGTGGAGGAGGTCCCGAAAGAATTTAGACCCGGGTGGGGTAAATCCTCTGAGTATGTGATCAGTGAAGACCACAATTTCGTCCTCGGCAGGAGTAGGGATTACTTACCCATTACTAACTCGCCATCCAATCTCCTGTTGACTCGCCAATAGGCCTTGGCCTACGTAATCATCAAGGATCTCCTTGGTAACCAAGGAACGTTACCAGTTGACGATAGTCATTTTTTAGCAGTTGAAAACTTACGGCCTGAAAGTATCATGTGGTGAGTTAATGCTACGGTGACAAGTTGATTAATGGTGGTAAATAACAGTCTGATGACTACAAACCAACTATGTGTATACAATGGATCATGGTATGAGTAAATCACAAGCCGCTTATATAATGAAGAGCGGGTCAACTGTTACTGTGAGATACTTTAAATATGGGGTATGACTATCAAATTTTGAGCAGTATATTGATAGGTCAAATTGCAAAAGCATATTCGAAATTACTGGCGGGTTACACATTACAGATAAGCCGGCTAAAGGCTGGCGGGTTATAAAGCTATTGTTTAAGCCGCTGATAACCCACAAGTAGAGGGGATCAATTGTAGCCTCTTTTGATAAGTAAGAGTGTCGAACCCAACGAGGAGCTAAAGGTAGAACAAATATTCCCTCAAGTTCTATCGACCACCGATACAACTCTACACACGCTTGATGTTCGCTTTACCTATAACAAATATAAAACTAGAAGTACTTTGTAGGTGTAAAGGGATAGGTTTGCAAGATATAAAGAGCACGTAAATAAAAACTAGGGGCTGTTTAGGTAAAGAAGCAATAAAGTTAGTATAGTGAGTGTGGAAAAATGGCGGTAGGAGTTGTGAAATTGTCCCTAAGCAATTGACTACTTTACTAGACTGATAGCAAGTTTTATGTGGGCGAGGCCACTGCTAGCATGTCATCCCTGACTTGGAATTCTATGCACTTATGGTTGGAACTATTAGCAAGCATACGCAACTACTAACGTTCAGTAAGGTAAAACCCAACCATAGCTTTAAGATATATTGGCCCCCCTTCAATCCTGTATGCATCAATTTCTATGCTAGGTTTAAGCTTCTGTCACTCTTGCCCTCCAATACATAGTCCTATCAACATACACCTAACCCTATGGTGTGATCCACGAGCGCGCTCATATGATGGGTACCAAAGGACAACAACATAACCACAAGCAAATTAAACCAATCATAGCAATTCACCAATTACCAATAGGACAACAAAAATCTACTCAGACATCATAGGATGGCAACACATCATTGGATAATAATATGAAGCATAAAGCACCATGTTCAAGTAGAGGGTACAACGGGTTGCGGGAGAGTGGACCGCTGTAGATAGATGGGGGAAGGTGATGTAGATGTTGGTGAAGATGACGGAGGTGTTGGTGTAGATCGCCGTCGCACGATGATGGCCCCGGAGACGTTCTGGCGCCACCGGGAGAGAGGGGGAGAGAGCCCCCCTTCTTATTCTTCTTCCTTGACCTTCTCCCTAGATGGGAGAAGGGTTTCCCCTCTGGTCCTTGGCTTCCATGGCATGGGAGGGGCGAGAGCCCCTCCGGGATTGGATCTGTCTCTTTGTCTCTCTCTGTTTCTAAGCTCCCTGATTCTGCCCTTTAACCGTTTCTTATATTCCCGCAGATCCGTAACTCCGATTGGGCTGAAATTTGGACATGATTTTTATCCGGATATTGGCTATCTTGCGGCGAAAGAAGGGCACCAACCGCCTTACGGGGTGGCCATGAGGACCCAGGGCGCGCCTGACCCCCTGGGGCGCCCCCTGCCTCGTGGCCCTCTCGGGCATCGTCTCGCGTTGATTCTTCTTCCAAAAAATCAATATATTCCAAAAATAATCTCCGTCAGTTTTTATCCCGTTTGGACTCCGTTTGATATGGATTTTCTGCGAAACAAAAAACATGCAACAAACAGGAACTGGCACTGGGCACTGGATCAACATGTTTGTCCCAAAAATAGTATAAAAAGTTGCCAAACGTATGTAAAAGTTGTAGAATATTGGCATGGAACCATCAAAATTTATAGATACGATGGAGACGTATCAGCATCCCTAAGCTTAATTCCTGCTCGTCCTCGAGTAGGTAAATGATAAAAAAGATAACTTTTGATGTGGAATGCTACCTAGCATAAACTTGATCACATAATCTAATCATGGCATGAATATTAAGGCATAAGTGATTCAATGCAATAGTCTATCATTTGACATTAAGACAATAATACTTCAAGCGTACAAACCAAGCAATTATGTCTTATAAAAATAACATAGCCAAAGAAAGCTCATCCCTACAAAATCATATAGTTTGGCCATGCTTCATTTTCGTCACACAAAATGCTGCCATCATGCACAACCTCGATGACAAGCCGAGTAATTGGTTCATACTTTTTAACGTGCTTCAGCTTTTTCAACCCTCACGCAATACATGAGCGCAAGCCATGGATATATTACTACAGGTGGAATAGAGTATGATGATAGGGGTAAATATAAAGAAGAAAAAAGGGAGAAAGTCTCACATCGACGCGGCTAATCAACGGGCTATGGAGATGCCCATCAATTGATGTCAATGCGAGGAGTAGGGATTGTCATGCAACGGATGCACTAAGAGCTATAAGGTATGAAAGCTCAAACTGGAAACTAAGTGGGTGTGCATCCAACTTGCTTGCTCATGAAGACCTAGGGCATTTGAGGAAGGCCATCGTTGGAATATACAAGCCAAGTTCTATAATGAAAATTCCCACTAGTATATGAAAGTGATAACTCAAGAGACTCTCTATATGAAGAATATGATGCTACTCTGAAGCACAAGTGTGGTAAAAGGATAGTAACATTGCCCCTTCTCACTTTTTCTCTCACTTTTTTTTTGTTTTTTTGGTGGGCTTCTTTGGCCTCTTTTTTATTTGGGCTTCTTTGGTCTCTTTTATTTTGATAACCTCACATGGGACAATGTTCTAATAATGATGATCATCACACTTTTATGTACTTACAACTCAATATTACAACTCGATACTAGAACAAAAATATGACTCTATATGAATGCCTCCGGTGGTGTACCGGGATGTGCAATGATCTAGCGTAGCAATGACATCTAAAAAATGGACAAGCCATGAAAACATCATGCTAGCTATCTTACGATCATGCAAAGCAATATGACAATGAATGCTCAAGTCAAGTATATGATGATGATGGAAGTTGCATGGCAATATATCTCGGAGTGGCTATGGAAATGCCATGATAGGTAGGTATGGTGGCTGTTTTGAGGAAGATATAAGGAGGCTTATGTGTGATAGAGCGTATCGTATCATGGGGTTTGGATGCACCGTCGAAGTTTGCACCAACTCTCGAGGTGAGAAAGGGCAATGCACGGTACCATAGAGGCTAGCAAATTGCGAAAAGGTAAGAGTGCGTATAATCCATGGACTCACATTAGTCATAAAGAACTCATATACTTATTGCAAAAGTTTATTAGCCCTCGAAGCAAAGTACTACTATTCATACCCCTAGGGGGATATATTGGTAGGAAAAGACCATCGCTTGTCCCCGTCCGCCACTCATAAGGAAGACAATCAAAGAAAACACCTCATGCTTCAAATTTGTCACACAACAGTTACCATACGTGCATGCTATGGGACTTGCAAACCTCATCACAAGTATTTCTCAATTTCACAATTACTCAACTAGCACGACTCTAATATCACCACCTTTATATCGCAAAACTATTGCAAGGAATCAAACATATCATATTCAATGATCTACAAGTTTTATGTAGGATTTTATGACTAACCATGTGAATGACCAATTCCTGTCATCTCTCTAAATAGATATAAGTGAAGCAAGAGAGTTTAATTCTTTCTACAAAAGATATGCCCACGCTCTAAAAAATATAAGTGAAGCAAAAGAGCATTCTACAAATGGCGGTTTTCTATGTGAAGAGAAACATGCAATCCAAACTTCAAATGTTATAAGTGAAGAACATGAAGCATTCTATAAAGCCATACTCAAAAAATATAAGTGAAGTGCAACGAGTATTCTATAAATAAACCAAGGACTATCTCATACCAGCATGGTGCATCAAAGAAAGTGAAAACTAAATGCAAAAGCCGCTCCAAGATTTGCACATATCACATGAACGAAACGAATCCCAAAACATACCGATACTTGTTGAAGAAAGATGGGATGCCTTCCGGGGCATCCCCAAGCTTAGACTCTTGAGTCTCCTTAAATATTTACTTGGGGTGCCTTGGGCATCCCCAAGCTTGAGCTCTTGCCTCTCCTTCTTCTCCTCACATCGAGACATCCTCGATCTTCGAACACTTCATCCACACAAAACTCAACAGAAAGCTCGGTAAGATCCGTTAGTATAATAAAGCAAATCACTACTCTAAGTACTGTTGCAAACCAATTCATATTTTTTGCATTGTAGCTACTGTAATATAACTTTTCCATGGATTAATCCACTGATAGAAATTGATAGTTTCATCAAAACAAGCAAACTATGCATAAAAAATAGAATCTGTCTTAAACAGGACAGTCCGTAGTAATCTGAACATTCACCATACCTCTGGTACTCCAAAAATTGTGAAAAATTAGGAAAAATAAACAATTTGTATAGAAAGACAGTGCAAAAATTTTCAGAACCGTTTGACATTCCAGTAAAAAATGTAAAATCGCGCACTACAACCAAAGTTTCTGTTTTGCACCACACAAACCAACAAGCTATGTAAACATCCTAAAGGCGAATCTTGGCACATTATTTTTATTTTTAAACTTTATAAAAGCACACAACAGAAATAAATGACTCTCTAAAACTTCCGGGTTGTCTCCCTGGCAGCGCTTTCTTTAAAGCCATTGAGCTAGGCATAAAGTGCTCAAGTAATGGATCCACCCGGATCCCAAGGTATATCAAAGCCAATTTTAATTAACAATGATTTGTGATTTAGTAGTGAGCACAAAGTAACATATATCATGCAACAACGAAGTCTAACTCTCTTCCTATGCATCGACATGTCATAAAAGAACAATTCATGCACACATAGTAAAGGCCAATGCATAGTATAAACAGTTTCTTGCAATTTTATCATATTGGAAACATGGAGAGGCAGAGATGTAGTTCCTCTCTCATAATAATTGCAAGTATGAGCAGCAATCACATGCATATTATATCTATCAAAATCATCATGTGTAGTAGTGAAACGCAACCCATCAATATAATCCTTAATAAGGGCAAACTTCTCCGATATAGTGTAGTCGGGAGAATTCAAAAAAATAATAGGACTATCATGCGTGGGTGCAATAGAAACAATTTCATGCTTAACATAAGGAACTATAGCAAGTTCATATCCATAAGCATAATTCATATTGGCATTTTGGCCACAAGCATAGCAAGCATCATCAAAAAGGGATATTTCAAAAGAATCAACGGGATCATAACAATCATCATAGAAATCATCCTTCGGTAAGCACGAAGGGAAATTAAACAATGTATGAGTTGAAGAGTTACTCTCATTAGAAGGTGGGCACGGGTAGCTAATTCGCTCTTCCTCCTTTTGTTCTTCGCTCTCCTCCTCATCTTTTTCATCCATTGAGCTCACAATGTCATTAATTTCTTCTTCCATAGACTCTTGCAAAATATTAGTCTCTTCTTGGACAGCAGAGACTTTATCAATAAATTCATCAATATCGGAATTGAATTCATAATTCTCATAGCAATATTTAAGTATAGCAAAATTTTCAAGTCTGTAAACATCATCATCAAGATTTTCACACTCTTTAAACAAAGATTCAATTTCATAAGCACCCATAAAAGAAACGGATTATTCTATGTGTTCCACATCATAGTAATCATATATACCATTATCATAAGAAGCCAAGGTTTTATCATCATTAAATTTTCATGAAAAGGGAAGGTGTGGAGCTTTCACCCTAGAGCCACAAGTATAATCATATCTCAAGCATAATTGTCGAGCATACCACTGCAACATATGAATTTGATCCCATAATAGTTTCCCTTTTTGAGTCAAGCGATAATCCCTAAAGTATTCACGTTGATCCAATATGTCTCCCATAACAAAATTGAATGGGGTTTTCTCAGGAATATTAAAGTAGTACATAATATCTTTCATAATGAGCATCGAGGGTTTTAGGAGGTTCCCTATCTCCATGTGTAGTAAGTAAACCTATTTTTTTTGGTATTTCGTGTTCCATATCCATAACTAAATATAGAGAACAACTTAGAACAACAAATAAAAATTACTTAGTGATAAAGCAAACAAGCACACACGAGAATATTTACCCCATGCTATAACTCCCCGGCAACGGCGCCACAAAAAGGTCTTGATAACCCACAATTATAGGGGATCAATCGTAGCCTCTTTCGGTAAGTAAGAGTGTCGAACCCAACAAGGAGCTAAAGGTAGAACAAATATTCCCTGAAGTTCTATCGACCACTGATATAACTCTATGCACGCTTGACGTTCGCTTTACCTATAACAAATATAAAACTAGAAGTACTTTGTAGGTGTAAAGGGATAGGTTTGCAAGAATATAAAGAGCACATCAATAAAAACTAGGGGCTGTTTAGGTAAACAAGCAATAAAGTTAGTATAGCAAGTGTGGAAGAGTGGTGGTAGGAGTTGTGAAATTGTCCCTAAGTAATTGACTACTTTACTAGACCGATAGCAAGTTTTATGTGGGGGAGGCCACTGCTAGCATGTCATCCCTGACTTGGAATTCTATGCACTTATGGTTGGCACTATTAGCAAGCATCCGCAACTACTAACGTTCATTATATATTGGCCCCCCTTCAATCCCGTATGCATCAATTTCTATGCTAGGTTGAAGCTTCTGTCACTCTTGCCCTCCAATACATAGTCCTATCAACATACAACTAACCCTATGGTGTGATCCACACGCGCGCTCATATGATGGGCACCAAAGGACAGCAACATAACCACAAGCAAATTAAACCAATCATAGCAATTCACCAATTACCGATAGGACAACGAAAATCTACTCAGACATCATAGGATGGCAACACATCATTGGATAATAATATGAAGCATAAAGCACCATGTTCAAGTAGAGGGTACAATGGGTTGCGGGAGAGTGGACCGCTGTAGATAGATGGGGGAAGGTGATGAAGATGTTGGTGAAGATGACAGAGGTGTTGGTGTAGATTGCCGTCGCACGATGATGGCCCCGGCGGTGTTCCGACGCCACCGGGAGAGAGGGGGAGAGAGCCCCCCTTCTTCTCCTTCTTCTTCCTTGACCTTCTCCCTAGATGGGAGAATGGTTTACCCTCTGGTCCTTGGCTTCCATGGCATGGGAGGGGCGAGAGCCCCTCCGGGATTGGATCTGTCTCTGTGTCTCTCTCTGTTTCTACGCTCCCTGATTCTGCCCTTTCACCGTTTCTTATATTCCCGGAGGTCCGTAACTCCGATTGGGCTGAAATTTGGACACAATTTTTATCCGGATATTGGCTTTCTTGTGGAGAAAGAAGGGCACCAACCACCTTACGGGGTGGCCACGAGGGCCCAGGGCGCGCCTGACCCCCTGGGGCGCGCCCCTCACCCTCGTGGGCCCCTCGGGCATTGTCTCGCGTTGATTCCACTTCCCAAAATTCACATATATTCCAAAAAAATCTCCGTCAGTTTTTATCCTGTTTGGATACCGTTTGATATGGATTTTCTACGAAACAAAAAACATGCAACAAACAGGAACTGGCACTGGGCACTGGATCAATATGTTAGTTCCAAAAATAGTATAAAAAGTTGCCAAACGTATGTAAAAGTTGTAGAATATTGGCATGGAAAAATCAAAAATTATAGATACGACGGAGACGTATCAGCCGCCCGAATAACATTGGCGGGACTATTACATACATAGCTGATATTGATGAAATTTCGCTAAGTATGAGACAAACAAGTTTCACAATGTATGCCTATAATTTTGGATCTGTTGCAGTTGTGAAAATAAAGAATAATTGCTAAAACCTAAGACACAGCGGCGAACGAGCAGTTGGTGGTGCATGGATTCTGAAGATGGAAAGGTCGGGTGCTGGATACAAAATAAGAATTAAGGCAAGCACCACCTCAGTTTTCCCCAGTTTGCGGATGGAACTACGTTTTCTAAGTAAAGTTGGGTGAACTTGGTAAAAAAACATCGACGAAACCGATGAACTAGGGCATGCTAATGTGGATCTGAGCTGAAGAAGGAGCATCACCTGTGGATTTGACTTAAAGAGTGGAGGGGCGCCACAATCTCTGGTCACAATCAGGTCGATGCAGCGGCCTAGATGGAGCTATCGGTGAAGGTCAACTGGGGCGGCGGAGCTCCGGTGGCGGTGGTTGACGCGAAGAAGAAGAAGAGAGAAGGGTGGGGTAAAAGTGAAAGGAAGGAACCCCCGTCCCTATTTATAAGGAAACAGTAAAATGGCATGCACAGAAATCGAGGAGGCAACATGATTATCTCAAAAGTGCCAGCGCCTCGATTCTCGGACGACCAGTTAATGCAAAAGATACGTTGTGATGTCACGTTTTTTTTATGAATTTACTTCACGTGACGTGATGGCGGGTTATAGTGTTTTATTCAAGATTAAGTTTTGAAAGGATGACTTGTTAGCTGAAGCAGTGAAGATTGACATGAACAAGTTCAAATCAATCTGCGGCCTAATGTTGGGGATATGACCCCGAGGTATGACCCCCCCCCAGGAGGAGCCGGGTTACACTGTTGGCGACTTAATATAAAGAAGGCCCAAGAAGATGAAGCAGAAGACAGGCAACGACTTAAGAGGCGGGCCTGGTGGAGGCCCAAGACCAGGAGGTGTGAGCCGCCGATCGTGACTTGCCTGGTAAGGCAAGGACTTAGAAACCGAGCTGGTCATGTTGTGTGATCTCCTCGACCTGTGGATATAAAGGCAAGACCCAGCGGCGGGTTAACTCTTGATAGCTAGGTCAAGCGTGATCGCTCCCTTGTAATCGATATTCAAGTAATACAACTAGAAGCAGGATGTAGGCTTTTACCTCATTGTGAGGGGCCGAACTTGGGTAAACCTTGTGTCCTTCGTCCCGTTCAACCCATTCGAGCTAACCTACGTTGCGATGGCTCCACATCTAAGTCCTTTCACAAGGGCATCTGCCGTGTAAAATCCATGACACACCCTTTAACATCAATTTCAAAGAAGGGTACTTCTGGAGCATGAGTCAAGTAGGTGTGGTCCTTGAGAATCACTACAAGGCAGTGAATAGCTTATGATGCTGAAAAAGGAAAGAATCATTGAGTGGAGCTAAAGAAAATATCCAGAAAGAAATGGCAAAACATTTTCTAAGAGTTGAAATTGGCGACGCTGATGCGTTTACCATTGGTGGCTCTGAAATGACAGCGTCATAGATGGTACTTATTTGTGTGACCGAGTTAGTCCATGTTGGTTGTACCGACGAACTATTCACAAGGAGTCCTTGTATTCCGGTCTAGCCGATAGGTTTGAATCGGAGGGACCGAGTTCAACATAGAGTAACGGTTTTGTCATCTCAGCTCACCTAGCAAATGAAATCTCACAAGGATTTGCAAGGAATGAATTAAAGGATTTGCAGGGAATTAAACACATGAATTTCTGAGAAAAACAGAAATAAGAAAGGAGATCTAGATGAAGGTTTTTGTTTTGTTTTAGAGGGAGACATAAAGACAAGAAAATCAAACGAAATGAAAAAGAAATCAACTGAGAAAAAGAACACTAGAGAACTTCATCTAGAAAGGGTCGACGGCAAAGTCACCTATGTTAGAGTATATTGACTGAGGAGTCAAGTGATTGCACTTGATTGTAGATCATACTCATCGTTTAAGCTCAAAATGGGGTTACCATTTTTCGTTTAAGCATTTTGATGTATTCGCACCTTGTTGAGTTGCTTTAGCTCATGTCTTGGAGCAAAGCTTCTCTAAGGTGGAATGACACACCTTGGGTTGTGGTGTTGATCTTGAACATGTAGTCAAACTTGAGTTGGATGCTCAAGGTTGATGTTGTCCATCAAGAGTTGGGAGCACCACTAGTAGTTTGAGTTCATCTTCCTACACGGGTTAGTCTTTGCAAGGAAGAGCACTTGTGTATCCAAATTGACAATCTTGAAATTTGATATATTGAAATTTTCAAAGGATATGTTGAGTGAGTTCGTGCTTCCTTGTATTCAACAACCATATCATAGGAACTTGGTGATGTAGAGATTGCTCAAAATGTGAGTGACTTGCAATCCCATAGATTAGGGTTCATCCAAGTACCTACAAGGATTAGATAACATGCAAGGGTACAAGTATAGAGCCAAGACATATGATCATCATCATAAGAGAAATATCAAGGATTAGTCATAAAGGCTCATGCCTTGCATGTATCCAAATGGAGCTTCTACTCCAAGTTTGAGGCCTCAATGATATTCAATTCACCTCTCAAATGGCAAAATACTTTCTCATCAAGTGGTTTGGGAATATATCCGCCAATTGCTTATCGGTACGAACATGTTTAAGATTGATGTCTCCTTTAGCAACATATCTCGAATGAAATGATGACGAACTTCAATATGCTTAGTTTGAGAATGTTGCACGGGATTGTGAGAAATCTTAATAGCACTTTCATTATCACGAAGCAATGGAACATGTTTCACATGTATCCCATAATCCTTAAGGGTTTGGGTCATCCAAAGTAATTGAGCACAACATGATCCGGCGGCAATGTATTCTGCTTCGACAGTGGATAAGGATACCGAGTTTTGTTTCTTGGAGGACCAAGATACAAAGGATCTACCAAGAAATTGACAGGTACCCGAAGTGGACTTTCTATCAACTTTGTCACCGGCATAGTCTGAATCGGAGTAGCCAACAAGATCAAAGGATGCCCTCTTAGGATACCAAATGCCAAAATTTGGATTATGAATTAAGTATCTCGCTATCCTTTTCACGGCCTTAAGATGACATTCTTTAGGAGCTGCTTGATATCGTGCACACATGCACACACTTAGCATAATATCGGGACGGGAGGCACATAGATATAACAATGATCCAATCATAGAGCGGTAAACCTTTTGGTCAACCGGGTTGCCATCCTTAGTCAAGTCAAGATGTCCACTAGTAGGCATGGGTGTTTTCATACCTTTGCGATCTTGCATGTTGAACTTCTTGAATACATCCTTGGTATACTTTGTTGGAGAAACAAAGGTACCTTCCTTAGTTTGCTTGATTTGCAAACCAAGGAAAAATTTGAGTTCACTCATCATAGACATCTCAAACTTCTCCGACATTAGCCTTCCAAACTTTTCACTAAAATGGGGGTTAGTAGAACCAAATATGATATCATCCACATAAATTTTGCACACAAATAATTCACCATTAACCCTTTTAGTAAAAAGTGTAGAATCAATCTTCCCAATTTCAAAGCCTTTTTCAATAAGGATCTTGGTCAAGCATTTATACCATGCTCTAGGAGCTTGTTTAAGACCATAAAGAACTTTGTGAAGTTTGTGGACATGATTAGGTTTCTTGGGATTGACATAGTTGGGAGGTTCTTTGATAACCCACAAGTATAGGGGACCGCAACAGTTTTCGAGGGTAGAGTATTCAACCCAAATTTATTGATTCGACACAAGGGGAGCCAAAGAATATTTTTGAGTATTAGCAGCTGAGTTCTCAATTCAAACACACCTGAAAGACTTAATATCTACATCAAAGTATTTAGTAGCAAAGTAATATGGAAGTAACGATAACAGTGGCGAAAGTGATAGTAGTAGTTTCATAGCAATTGTAACAGTAGCAGCGGAAAAGTAACGAAGCAAAGACCAATGTGTGAAAAGCTCGTAGGCAATGGATCAATGATGGATAACTATGTCGGATGGCATTCATCATGCAACGGTTATAACATAGGATGACACAAAGCTAGCTCCAGTTCATCAATGTAATGTAGGCATGTAATCCGAATATAGTCATGCGTGCTTATGGAAAAGAACTTGCATGACATCTTTTGTCCTACCCTTCCGTGGCAGCGGGCTCCTATTGGAAACTAGGGATATTAAGGCCTCGTTTTAATAGAGTACCGGACCAAAGCATTAGCACTTAGTGAATACATGAACTCCTCAAACTACGGTCATCACCGGGAGTGGTCCCGACTATTGTCACTCCGGGGTTGTCGGATCATAACACGTAGTAGGTGACTATAACTTGCAATATCGGATCAATAACACAAATATATTCATGAAAACATAAAGGGTTCAGATCTGAGTTCATGGCACTCGGGCCGTAGTGACAAGCATTAATCATAGGAAAGTCATAGCAACATCAATCTTAGAACATAGTGGATACTAGGGATCAAACCCTAACAAAACTAACTCGATTACATGGTAAATCTCATCCAACCCATCACGGTCCAGCAAGCCTATGATGGAATTACTCATGCACGGCGGTGAGCATCATGAAATTGGTGATGGACGATGGTTGATGATGACGATGGTGACGGATTCCCCTCTCCAGAGCCCCGAACGGACTCCAGATCTGCCATCTCGAGGAAGAACAGGGCTTGGCGGCGGCTCCGTATCGTAAAACGCGATGAATCCTTCTCTCTAATTTTTTCTCTCGGAAAGTGATTATATGGAGTTGGAGTTGAGGTTGGTGGAGGTCTAGGGGGCCCACAAGGTCAGGGGGCACGCCCTAGGGGGGTGTGCGCGCCCCCACCCTTGTGGATAGGGTGTGGGCCCCCTGATGCTGATTCTTTCGCCAATATTTTTTATTAATTCCAAAAATAATATCCGTTGATTTTTAGGTCATTCCGAGAAATTTTTATTCTGCACAAAAATAACACCATGGCAATTCTGCTAAAAGCATCGTCAGTTCGGGTTAGTTCCATTCAAATCATGCAAGTTAGAGTCCAAAACAAGGGCAAAAGAGTTTGGAAAAGTGGATACGTTGGAGACGTATCAACTCCCCCAAGCTTAAACCTTTGGTTGTCCTCAAGCAATTCAGTTGATAAACTGAAAGTGATAAAGAAAAAACTTTTACAAACTCTGTTTGATCTTGTTGTTGCAAATATGTAAAGCCAGCATTCAGGTTTTCAGCAAAGATTATGAACTAACCATATTCACAATGACATTTAGGTCTCACATTTACTCGTATGAATGGCATAATCAACTAGCGAGCAATAATAATAAATCTAGGATGAGAACACTTTTCTCAAAACAATCATGATATGGTATAACAAGATGGTATCTCGCTAGCCCTTTCTGAGACCGCAAAACATAAATGCAGAGCACCCCTGAAGATCAAGGACTGACTAGACATTGTAATTCATGGTAAAAGAGATCCAGTCACAGTCACACTACTAGGAAAAGGGCTATAGCTGATATGGACATTAATGGTGCACCATGTATGTGGTGCTCCACTGCTATATAGCAGTGGTGCACCAGATACAGGTGCGCCATTATTGACATATTACTAATGGCGCACCTGGTGTGTGCTGCGCCATTAGTAGTTTTGAAAAAAAATGAAAAAAAAATTGTTAGCAGTGGCGCACCAGGGGATAGTGCGCCATTACTAGTTGACATAGTAATGGCGCACCACACCCACCGTGCGCCATTAGTAGTTTTGAAAAAAATGTTAGTAGTGGCGCACCAGTGGGCAGTGCGCCATTACTAGTTTTAACTAGTAATGGCGCACTATCCCATGGTGCGCCACTACTAACAATTTT
>NC_057814.1:391592664-391595949 GCF_018294505.1 Triticum aestivum | reverse complement strand
GGCGAACTCCGGCGAGCTCTGAAAAATCAACTGACCCAATTTTGAAATTTAGTCTACTGTGATTTAACTAGTGTGGAATATAAAAGGGGAAAACCATAAGCATTGGGAGTATAGTGTTGAGCGTGCCATGGCAGATCTGAAGGTGCAAACCGGACAAAGGCAACTTCGCAACCAATGTTTGCTTTCAACTAGCAAGTAAGTGATGGATAAGAAATCAGAGTAAAGCAGTGGCGATCTATTTTCTTGCTGCGATAAATAAGTTGAGCAGATACGAAAGAGTACCGCCTCTGGTGCGGCGCCGTGTATGCATCTGCTGAGAATTTGACGGTGCTGCGGTAGCGATGGCTGTCGGCGGCGTGGAAGCAGATCTAGGAGGGTAGACGGTGGCGACGGGGCGCGGTGGACGAGACGGTCGTAGGAGCGGCACCGGCTAGGTGTACGACGGCGGGGATGAAGCGAGAGGACGGGATGCAAGGATCCTGGTCTGAAGCCGTGGATGAGAGAGGTCGATCTCTTGTAATGGACGGCGGCGTCGGGGTATCAGCTCCGGCATGGTGGAGGAGGACGGCGGTGGATGGGGTGGCGGACGGAGGAGGCTGGGGTGGAGAGGGTGTTTTGGCGCCCATGGAGTACGAATGGGGAAATGGAGGTGGAGAGGAAGGGGGAACCATGTCTTCAGGGCGCGCTTGTCTCAAATGCAAGGAAATTTACAAACTTAGCCCCCGTTTCAAATTTCCTACATCACAGCAATATTAGTCGGTTGGGGATAGGACAGTAAGCTCGCATACACCGAATATTCGCCGACGAGAGTTTGTTTTTGGCGCCCACCGTGTATGAATCGGGGAGGGAGTTGATTTCGGCCGAGGACACACTGTGTTTGGGCGCCCACCGTGTATGAATCCGGGCGAGAGGCAGTAATGTCATGTTTGAGTGGAATTACAAACCTACCCCTATCGAAACCTATAGAAATCGAGCAGATAGGCTTTGCGTGCCAGGGATAGGCAGTAGTAATTTCCATCTCGCAGATTTTGGTTTCGGGCGGTTACTGTGACTTTCCCCGCTTCGTTCAAATTTTGCACAGTGCATGTTTACCGTGCCAACTCAATTCCAATCCCGTTTGTATTCTATTTTTTTCGGGCGGGATCCATTTTTGATTGGAATAAAATTCTATATAAATCATTTTTTATATATACTTTCAAAAGCACAACACCCTTTATACATAAATATGGTTTACAAATGGCATGATCTCAGATTCATAAGGTTGTATCCATCAATTTGGATTTTCAAATATTTGAAACCACTTTATGTTGAAATCCAATGTATGCATTCTATAGCGACCAGACCTCAAATGGTCTGTGCTGCTGTGCACCAGTGTCATCCCTGGATCAGTAATGCTGACACACACAGTACAAATGGAGGATTTATAACAGACTAGCAATCACACACTTATTACATCGATATCTCCAAAGAGATTAAGTATGATAAACATGGCTTAAGGCCATCTAAAACGATAACAGCGGAAGACTTGGAAGATAAGTGAGTCCATCAACTCCAGCGGCATCACTGAGTATAAGACCACGACCTAAGGCACCTTACTCGTCGTCTGAAAAGTCTGCAACATGAAACGTTGCAGCCCGAAAACGGGTCAGCACATAGAATATGCTGGCAATGTAACACATAGAGAATAATGAACAATGGTAATGCTATACTACATGCATATATGGCTGGTGGAAAGCTCTATGGTTACAGTTTTGCGAAAAGCCAATTTTATCCTACTTCAAAGGAATAAATTTTATTTAACTATCATGGTGGTTGTGAAACATTGAGATGGTTGACAGCATCTCAATCCCAATTAAATGTCATCAAAACCCAACAAATTCATTAGTAGTAACATAGTGTTGAGATTCACATGATAATCCAAGTACTAGATACTCAAGTTGTCCATAACCGGGGACACGGCTAACCATGATTAGTTTGTACACTCTGCAGAGGTTTGTGCACTTTTCCCCACAAGACTTGATCTCCTCCGTTGGATTCCTCGCACTACATGGTGTTTGAGTAACGGATGACCAAGACACAGTCTTTCAGAAGTGTTTGCACCTTACGTATGGGTAGACAGTTACACCTACTTTCCCCTACATCTGCTAGTCTACCACTGTAAGAGTTCACACAACTTAGTCAACTATGCTAGAGCCCATAATAGCTTGCGGCTGCACACGGAAGTTTCTAGCATGAATAATCTCATGATCCCTTTGAACCTGGGTGGCGGTCCAAAGAAAAACAGGCAATCCTGGAATACCCAGGTACCTCAATCCACCCAGATGTGAGTTTAAGTTGCCACCTTAAGTAAACCATTAATTAACAATCTCACATCTGTCATGAATTTCACTCAAACCCAATCCACGTCTACGAGCATAGCATGGCAATAATAATAGCAACGTAGAAGTAACTCCCAAGGGTTTGATAATAAGCAGGGCAATAGGTACTACCTCAACTACTTTCCAATACCCACAATTTAATTAGATCCTAATCATGCAAGTGTTTGAGGAAAACAGATATAATGCAATAAAAACTGGGTATGGAAGGTATATGATCAAAGTGTTACTTGCCTTGCTGATGATCCGCAAAACCTAGCGATTCGAAGTAACAAGCGGCACACTCCGGGTACTCTATCGCAAACAAACAAGCATACAATCAGTACTCATCTAATGCATAGGTAAAACTCGAATGAAAGGTCCAACCAGAAAGTTCAACTTAAGAACTCCGGTTTGCAAAAAGAATCAACTTGAAAGAAGCAACGAAAGTCAAACGGCGAAAGAAAGAAACTTCGTTTGCTAATCTAGATCTAGGTCAAATTTTACTGTAGCAAAAACTTGTTTGAGCAGGTTAAACGGAAAGAGAATTTCGAGACGAAACTCTAGGCGCTTGAATCGCCTGATTCCGATAAACGAGCGAGAAGTTAAACAGAATCGAAGATTCGATCAGAGATCGAATCTGAGATAATAACGAGAAAACTCCGACGAAAAAGAAAAACGGACGAACGGTTAAATAACGGACGTTCGTTAACAGAGAAAAAAACGACGAACGCGTTCGTTAAAACGAACGGTTCGGTGAACGCTCGTAAAATAATAAAACCGGAAAAAAACCGATCTAGGTTTTTTTTTAACGAAGGGTTTTTAAAAAAAACGAAAACCGGCAATGACGTGCGGCAGCGGCAGTACCTCGTCGGGCTCCGGCGAGGGGCTCCGGCGGGGCGGCGAGCTCGGGCGGCCGGGTGCGGGGCTC
>NC_057814.1:391580196-391592147 GCF_018294505.1 Triticum aestivum | reverse complement strand
GCGGCTGGTTGAGGGGAGAGAGAGGGGGGGCTATATATAGGAGGAGGAGGGGGGCGGTGCCTTGGGGAGGGGGCAAAGGCGGCGGGCGGCGGCGTAGCCGGCCGGGACTCGGGCGGCGGTCCCGTCTCCGGGGCGGAGACGACGGGGCGGCGGGGCTGGGCCGTCGGCTGGGCCTTTGGCCCAGTCGGTGCGCGGGCGGAATTTTTTTTTAAATAAGTTCCGCGGAAAATAATTCATAGAAAAATAAATAAAAATCAGAAAAATATGAAATAAATTTTCCCCGTCTAGTTAGAAAATCTAGAATAGGGTGAACTTTTTTTTAACACAAAATAAATATTTTGAAAACATGCAATGTTTTAATGCAATAAAAATTGCAAATAAAATCCAAATAAATTCCAAATAATGATTTTAACATTTTTCTCCAGTATTTCAATTGTTTTGGAGAAGTCATATTTTCTCCTCTCGTTTATTTTAAAATGAAATATTTTTCCGGAGGGAAAATATTTAAAATAAAAATCCTCGTCTTATTATTTGATAAAAATCAAATATGAAAATTTAAGAAAAATCCCCAACTCTCTCCGAGGGTCCTTGAGTTGCTTAGGATTTATCGAGGATTTGTCAAAATGCAATAAAACATGATATGCAAAGATGATCTATGTATAACATTCCAAATTGAAAATTTGGGATGTTACACATTCCTCGCTAACTGTTTCAATTAATGTGTGTTTCATGCGGGGTTTTTTTACTTCTCAAACATGTATAATGTGTTTCACACACGCAACATATAGTGTAATCCCGTTTAGACATTAATTGCATATAAACCATGCATTGTTTCTAATTAAAGAATCTATGGATCACCAATATTGATAAACTATATAACATTACACGTGTCCCCAAATTCAAATGTATGCATGTTTGATACACCAATTTGCATTATGATATTATCGATGTCGTGATCTCCAGTTTAAATATTAGAATCCCATTTAATCCAGATATTCGTCTCATATAACTATCACTCATGCTTATATAGGACTATCTCTCTAGACAAATACGCGTTCATCGTCTCTCGGGTATCTCTCGTGCTACCTGTATGTCGACAATGATCTTTTATCTTCGTAACACACTGACGGTACTCTCTCCCTCGACCTTCATCACTCTATCTCTCTCTAAGTATATCTTGCTCCCTGCTATGTGTCTCTAACTATGATTCTCCATGTGGAATCTATTTCTCTCACACAAACACAAAACTTTGTCTTCCGGGGTCTCATTTCTCTCTACTATTCCCCTGTGTGCTACTCGCACACCCCTCATACAGAGATGTCTTTCGCTCCTTAGGTATGAGAACCTACGACTCTTCCTCTTAAATATCTCTTTCTCACACACAAACACAAACTCTGTCTCCCAGGGTCTCATATTTCTCCACTGTTCTCTTGTATGTCGCTCACACACACTCTCTCTCCCTAGAGATATCTTGCGTTCCCTCATATGTTTATCTAGCTATCACTCTCGTTTTGAAATATCTTTCTCTCTCGCAGACACAAAACTCCGTCTCTCGGGATCTCATTTCTCTCCGATATTTGTTTGTATGTGAGTCACATGCACCCTTTCTTCATCTCTCTCACACCCACACCCATAACTCAGCCTTCTGATCCACTCGACTCCTATCTCTAACGCACACTAGCCAGCATCTTTATCTTTATATTTATCTGTTTCTCCATCAACCTTCTTTCATTTATAGGTTGATCTCTTTTGCACAATCGTTGTGCCTCACTCCCTCTGCTCGCCATAGATGCATGCTCCAGCCCACGCCACTATCTCTTAAAGACAAAAACACATGCTCAATTGTCGGGCCTTCTTCCCTGCATTCTCGCATGCATGCATATTGTCATACCGATCCGTCTCTCCCGTGTCGTTGATCTTAGCTTATGACTTATGTCTTCTTTCTTTTATTTCGATCATGCGCGCGCGCACACACACACATCCCACGTATACATGTATACCTCTCACACATGCACGTTGAAGGTCTCTATGTCTCCATACGTAGTTAATTACCCTCAACCCTAACGCCACATCGAATCGTTCTCTTCTTGTGTGCACATAATTTCCGCCTAGATGGGTAAAACACACACTCACACTTAACAATCTCCTTGTAGCTACCCCCCCTCTCACTCTTCCCCTATATCCCCGAAACCAATAAGACCATCCCTTCATTTAATTCCCGCCTACATGCACCATCGATATATAGTAGTCTTCCTCGGTGTCTCTCGAACAAACACGTTCTCTCGATGTCGACTACTCTCACGCGCACACACCTTCTCTTCCCTCTCTACGGGCATTTTCTCTCTCTCACCCCATCGTTGGTGGCCTCTTCCATACACATCACCTCTCTATGATGAAGCCATGCACACTTAAATTACATCCGCCACCGAGGACCCCGCGACACACACACACCCAAACATCCACAAACAAACAAACACACACACGCACGCACCCACCCACCCAGCCACACACGCACACACACACACAAACACACACACACACACACACAGTAAGACTCCATCACACTCACACGCACACACACACACACACTAAGAATCCATCTCTCTCTCTCTCTCACACACACACACACTGAGACTCCATCTCACACACACATGCTCTAGGCGGAGCATTTGTTCCTACCACCCTTCATCCACCCTTACCCGTATGATAAACAATCACCTTAATTTACTTGTATAACATGGACAAATTCCACTTTACTTTAGTAGTTAGCAAACTTATCATCTGTACCCTTATAAAAAAACGAGTTGGCGATGATGGTGTGCCTGCCATTTTGTAATATAGACGTCTGATCTATATCTGACGGATAGAAAGCAAATTATTATAATTTTACAGAAGATAGCCGCACCTCTCTCCACATCCTTATCTCCCACACCTCATTGCTGAGCAATTAAAAAAGAAAGTCTCCAGAACAATCTAGCATGGTGGCCACTGCCGCCTGTCGGTGCCGTCCATCCCCATGCCTCCGCCCATTCCGACCACCAGTCACCACCACGCTCTACTCCTCCTCACCTTATCTCTCATCTTTCATTTTTTCGATGACATTCTCGAGATACCAGTTTTTCGATAAAATTCTCGAAATATCATTAGTTTTTACACATGGGATTACTCCTGCATGGGTAAATCACAACATGTGTTTTGTAAAAAAAATGCATATTAATGTTCCGTGCAATGCACGAGCATCTTGCTTGTAATTATATAACGCAAATCACGAGTAGGAAGTGACATTTTTTTAACACAACCACGTTAACATGGCCACGTAAATCACTAGCTGAAGTAAATACCATTATACTTATATCCCGATGCAAAAGGTTGAGTACATGTCCGAAGAGTAGAGTCGCACACACGCACTCTGTCTCTTAGAATATCACACACACACCAGTTACGTGACGCCCACTTAAGCACACATGTATGTTACAATTTGTGCATCCGCGGGTACACGTGATGCTGCGCATTTATTTAAGCCGGACGGCGAACCCAAACAGTAGCTGCATGCATTCCCCTCCCGCCGCCTCTTCTCTGGTCGCCATCACCCGGTAGCCATGGCCCAGCCGAAGGTAACAACATACGCCATACTCCCGCCGGAGCGGCTCTTTAATCTGGAAATTTTAGTGGTCATGCATGCATATTTTTGTGCTAGCACTCCTATATAAGGGTTGACCGGTCGCTTCCCGCGGACGTCCGTGGGCGGTGGAAGAGGAAGGAGAAGGGAAGCGGGCTGTGGAGTAACGTTTTTTACCACAATTTCTTAGGAAACTGAGTGCAATAATTGAGTAGTTTTGCAAACTACCAGTACTACACATGAAACGGTTCAAAACCTATACTCCCTTGCCAGCGCGCACTTCCTGCGTGAAACGGTCAGCGTCACCCTGGAGCGTCAGTGCCGCATTAATGCCCGGCCAGAGCGGAGGCGACCTCTCACTGGCGCCGGCTTTGAAGCGGCGCAACGGCCGAGAGAGCGCCGCTTCCCGATGCACCGACTGCTCCGCGTCGAGGCTGGCCATAGGCCTTGTTTGGATCCATGGGTTAGAGTTAGTTTGAGCTAGTTGGGGCTCAAATAGCCCTAAAGTATCCAAGCATGAGGGTTTAAATTGGAGCAAGTTGCACCGAACCCACCAAAAAAAACTATCCCACCCAAGAGGTGCTAACTAGAGATAGTTCTCATTGGGACCACTGAAAAATCACTTCTCTCTCTCCATCAAGTGCATTTATTGTCAATCTAACCCTGTCACCCAAACACCTCTTTGGCTACAGTTAGTTCAGGGTTAGTCATGAGTTAGTCTAACCTCTAGCTAAGTTAGAGTATCCAAACAGGAGCAGTATAGGACATGCAAGTTACTCAAAGCATACCGTCAAATTCGTACGTGAAAGGATTTTTTTCTTTTTGAAAACAGAACGTGAAAGGAATTTTTTTAGAATGCTCTTGGCATGTCGCTAACATGTGATGAGTTAATCGACCTCAATAGACGGCAAAAACGCCAGCCCGCCGCACTTTGAGAGAGACGAGGAGGGAGAAGCGATACAGGCTGCTGGATTACTAGAGATAGGTGTCGCACGGAAGCCAAGAAATATGGTGATAGCGTGGGTTAGCCATGTACTTGTATGATATAACTACACTGGGCTACCGTGTTTCGCACTCTTCCAGTCCACTGTGGAGATGATTGGTTGATTTTATATCACTGAATAATATAAAATATTATGAGTGCAGACGCTCCACCCCGAGGTTCCTTGCTCCTTCTCGGTCGTCAGGAATCTATGTTCTTCCACTCTATTTTTTACGTGAGCTTTGTTCATCCTTTTGCCAACACGCGACACATCTAGCATCAAGGTGCACGTGTCATGCAAGGATCGTTCCATCTATATGAAGAACACGTGGGACTGGAACTACGAGACAGACATGTACCCAGGAGTGGACGTGCGAACCTGTGTAACGTAGCGCAGTAAGTGAAGTAGAAAGGCACAAATAGTATGAACATGCGTGGCATATAGGCATTTGTCTCTTACTACCACTACATGTTGTACGTGCAATGCCCGGTGATGTTATGGAGTACGTGACTAAGTACTCTACTACTACTATATTAATTGGAGGCACATATTAGGTTTTATATTTGTTTACGTGTATGCCCCGAGACCTTCCAACTAGACCTGTCTTTCTCTCCGGGTCGCACTTTGTATCGTTCATACCACTAGTACAGTAGTACTACTACATGTGGTCTCCGACCCAGAAGTGGAGACGCTCTACCACACTGTTCATGTCCCACTCCTTTCGCTGATGTGTGCGACATCCAGCACGTACCGTGTGTTTGGCACTCCTTCGTCGTAAGAGTTGAAACACTAGCATTCATTAGAAATAAAAAATAAATATAAATCACCAGTGATACTATACCACGCGGTTTCCTTGCTCCTCGATATTGGAAAGAATACTTCCGCTCGCCGACATGTGGGACGTCGACCATCCTGGTCCACTTGCCATGCCCGCAGAACTCCAAGGGAGAGTCACCCCGGTCGTCGCGCCGCAGTAATTACTAATGAGCCGTCAAATCACAGGCCCAACATTATCCACTGTGAAGTTGCTCGGACGAAGGAACCATCATGACTTCGTTGAATTCCGCTTCTTGAAGAAAACTACTGTACCAGCAGTACTGCTAGCTACAGTAGTTACTCCAGCAAAGGCCTCCTTTGGTTCATAGGATAGGAATTTTATAGGAATATGAAAATCATAGGAAGTGAGATGACATGCATCTCAATTCCTATAGAGAAAGAGATGCCATTTGATGCATAGGATAGGAATTTTTCCATTGAGTCTAGGCTAATGTACTGGTAATTTGCTCTAAAAACTACAGTAGTAACTAGTAGTATTGTTACATGTTCGTAATTAATTAAACAAACGTATGGGCGACACAGACACACACACTAACTACTAGTACTACTACTTCTCACATGCTGGCTAGACGCCGTCGTTCTCCTTCCCGGCTTTGTCGGCGACACCCCACTGTGCTTGGATCTCCACTGACCTCTCCGTAGCAGTGCGTGCGTCCTCTTCTTTCTTGCGGCGGCGGGCCTCTCTTTTCTTGAGTGCTTTCTGACTTTTCCGCTCCCTCTGTGCGGCTTTGGCCGCCTCTTGCTCTACCGCCCATTCGGCCTTGGCAGCTTCAAATTCCGCCCACATAGGTGTGAGGTCGCGAGCGGCGATGAACTCGGCACGGCGGGATGCCACTGCTTGCCTACCATTCTGTGTGCGGTCGTGAGCGGCGAGGAACTCAGCGTGGCGGGATGCCATCGCCTTCTTACTAGTTAGTGTGCGGTGCGGTGGCATGAACGACGCTTGGTGATCGCTCTGGGGTGGAGTGGCCGGACAACCGTAAAGTGCATTGGTTTGTCAAGAGCTCAAGGACAGAAGACGAAGGAAATTTGGATTCCCCTTCAATCCTGGTCATTTATTATCGAGTAAAATGCATTGGCGGTCATTGAACTTCTCTTGATAGCTCACTTTGATCATTGTATGCGAGATATGGTGATTATACGGTCACTGGCTCAGCGTATAGCTCCGTATTTGTCTGGTTGACCAGTCAAACAGTCCGCATGCGCCTCATCAGCTCGTGTTCTTTATCTATCTATCTATCCGGGCCTACCTGTCAGTGGAGAAAGAAATAAAAACCAAAATTATGCGTATGTGACATTACTGTTTAGACGTTTGCTGGAGGCCTCCGCGAACACCGAGCATGTATTCATGTAACACCCATAATGCGGCTATATCTCCCACGTGTCGGGGCACGACTTAGAGGCATAGCCGCATGGTAGTTTTGTCGCAAGAGGGGTAATCTTCACACAATCCCATGTACTGAATAAGAAAGGGATAAAGAGTTGGCTTACAATCGCCACTTCACACAAATACAAGTTAAACATACATCATCCAGAATACAATCAAGGTCCGACTACGGAACCAAAATAAAAGAAGAAAACCCCAAATGCTAGATCCCCGATCGTCCCAACTGGGCTCCACTACTGATCATTGGGAAAAGAAACATAATAGCGACCCAAGTCTTCATCGAACTCCCACTTGAGTTCGGTAGCATCGCTTGCACCGGTATCGTCGGCACCTACAACAGTTTGGAAGTATCCGTGAGTCACGAGGACTCAGCAATCTCACACCCGCGAGATCAAGACTATTTAAGCTTATAGGTAGGAAAGGGGTAGTGTAGTGGAGCTGCAGCAAGCACTAAGCATATATGGTGGCTAACATACATAAATGAGAGCGAGAAGAGAAGCAACGCAACGGTCGAGAAGCTAGAAAAGATCAAGAAGTGATCCTGAAACTACTTACATTCAAGCATAACACAAGACCGTGTTCACTTCCCGGACTCCGCCGAAAAGAGACCATCACGGCTACACACGCGGTTGATTCATTTTAATTAAGTTAAGTGTCAAGTTCTCTACAACCAGACATTAACAAATTCCCATCTGCCACATAACCGCGGGCATGGCTTTCGAAAGTTTATACCCAGCAGGGGTGTCCCAACTTAGCCCATCACAAGCTCTCACGATCAACGAAGGATATTCCTTCTCCGGGGAAGACCCGATCAGACTCGGAATCCCGGTTACAAGACATTTCAACAATGGTAAAACAAGTCCAGCAAGACCACCCGAATGTGCCGACAAATCCCGATAGGAGCTGCACATATCCCGTTCTCAGGGCACACTGGATGAGCAATCCGTACAACTAAAACCAAACCTCAAGTTTCCCCGAGGTGGCGCTACAAAGGGCTCTAGTTTGGACCAACACTCAGAGGAGCACTGGCCTGGGGGTTAAAATAAAGATGACCCTTGAGTCTGCAGAACCCAAGGGAAAAAGGCTTAGGTGGCAAATGTTAAAACCAAGGTTGGGCCTTGCTGGAGGAGTTTTATTCAAAGCGAACTGTCAAGGGGGTCCCATAACCCCAACCGCGTAAGGAACGCAAAAATCAAGGAACATAACACCGGTATGACGGAAACTAGGGCGGCAAGAGTGGAACAAAACACCAGGCATCAGGCCAAGCCTTCCACCCTTTACCATGTATATAGATGCATTAATTAAAATAAGAGATATTGTGATATCCCAACATAATCATGTTCCAACATGGAACAAACTTCAACTTCACCTGCAACTAACAACGCTATAAGAGGGGCTGAGCAAAGCGGTAACATAGCCAAACAATGGTTTGCTAGGAAGGTGGGTTAGAGGCTTGACATGGCCATATGGGAGGCATGATAAACAAGTGGTAGGTAGCGCGACATAGCGATAGAACAAACAACTAGCAAGCAAAGATAGAAGTGATATCAAGGATAATGGTCATCTTGCCTGAGATCCCGCAAGTAAGAAGAACGAGTCCATGAAGAAGACAAACGGACATAGTCCAACGAATCCTCGCAACTCCGGAAAGAGAAGCAAACCGGAAAGAAGCAAACAACATGGTAAACAACCATCACATAAACATGGCACGATGCACAACCAATTATGATGCATGTCCGGTTTAATGAGGCATGGCATGGCAAAGTGCAGCAAACAATACTACAAGTTAAGTGGAGCTCAATATGCAACGAGTTGCATATTGACGAAACACCACATCAATTATTTAGTTATTTCTCGTTTATGTACCCAACAATATTAAATGTTATTAAACATGGCAAGGGGTGAAGCACAATAAAACTACCTATCTAGGCAAGTTTAAATGAGGCTGGAACAACAAACAACAATTCCGGTAAAACCCCGTAGGCATATTTTGAATTTGGTACTGTTCTGCCCTAAAACATATTTTAATGTTGTTAAACAGTAAAACAAAGTGCACCATGTTAAACTAGGCATTTTTCTACCCCATTTACATATAAAGTTTATTAAATTCGGAGCTACGGTTAATTAGTTATGAAATAAAGCATTTTAACATGGCATTTATGCAAAATTAAACAAACAGCAAGTTTAAGCATTTTAAACGTGGATGCAAGCAATATATTATGAAACTAGATGAAATTCTAAGCATTTTGCATATATAAAACATTTTAATCCGATGCATGGTTGTGGAGCTATTATATGCATGATGTTGAGGGTTTTTCTGTAAAACTATAAATCTCTAGAAAAAAGGAAATTCACAGAACAGAAAAAATATGACACGGCCGAAACTAGATCTGGCCCGAAACAAAGCAGAGGGGCTAGAGGGCTGCTCACCCATGGGCTTCGGCCCAAGGCGGTGGAGAAGGCAGGGGCGTGGTCAACGCGCGGGGATCGAACTGGACATGGCGCTGGGGTCGTGCTCGTTCGTTCGACAGGGGAAACAGCAGGAGCAGCAGGTGAGACCGGCGACGCTGGAGGAAGGCGACGGCAGCAGGCATCGCAGGATGTCCGGGATGAGGCACCGGCGGTCTCGAGCGGCATGGGGAGACTTGAAGCGGCAGCGCCGTTTCCCTGAAGCTCCTGCAGGTTGCGGCGGTCAGCGAGGCAACAAAATCCAGTGGAGGAAGAGCGAAAGAAGCAGAAGGAGGGATGCAAGGGGCTGGCCTGTTGGTCTGGCAATCGCCGGCGCTGGAGGCGGGGGTGGTTTGGTGGCGCCGGCATGGATCCAGGTCGAGGGGGCTGCAGCGGCTTCCGGGTGAGGGAAAACAAGGGCGACGGTCATGGCAGCTCAGTTCCCTGTTGAGACAGAGAGAGAGCATTGTGAGAGAGAAGAGAGAAACGGGAGAGTAAACGAGGGGAAGGAAGAGAGGGACACAGAGGACGCAGGGGCATGGTGCAGTTCCTGGCGGACGACTTACCGACGACGTCGAACGGCGATGGCGAAGAAAAACCTTCGGGCTCCTCTCCTCCTGAATCGGGATGGGGCGTCACAACACTCCTCCACTTACAAGAGATCTCGTCCCGAGATCTAGGATGGCACCAGAGAGAAAAGGGAGAGAAAGAGGTAAAATATAGCGACCAGACCTCAAACAGTCTGATCTCTGTGCATCAGTGTCATCCCTGGATCGGTAATGCTGACACGCACAGTACTTGAGGATTTATAACAGAGTAGCAATCACACACTTATTACATCAAATGTCTCAAAAGAGAACTTATTACAATTAATATGGCTTAAGGCCATCTAAAACGATAACACCGGAAGGCTTGGAAGATAAAGTGAGTCCATCAACTCCAACGGCATCACTGAGTGAAAGACAACGACCTATGGCTCCTTACTCGTCGTCTAAAAAGTCTGCAACATGAACGTTGCAGCCCGAAACGGGTCAGCACATGGAATATGCTGGCAATGTAACACAAGAAAGTATTGAACAGAATAGTTGCTATCACTACATGCATATATGGCTGGTGGTAAGCTCTACGGTTACAGTTTTGCATAAAGCCATTTTTTCCTACAACAAAGGAATAAATTTTATTTAACTATCATGGTGGTTGTTAAACATTGAGAAGGTTCCTCCAACTCAATCCCAATTAAGCATCATCATTAAACCCAATTAAATTATATTAAGAGTGATGAGATCAACATGATAATCCAAGAACATGATACTCGAGATGTCCATAACCGGGGACACGGCTAACCATGATTAGTTTGTACACTCTGCAGAGGTTTGTGCACTTTTCCCCACAAGACTCGAATACGTCCATGGTCGGAGATTCGAGACACAGTCTTTCTGAAGCATTAACTCTCTACTCTGGGTAGACAGTACCACCTACAACCCACTACATCTGCTAGTCTACCTCTTCAAGAGCTTCACGCAACTTACTCAACTATGCCAGAGCCCATAATGACTTGTGGCTGCTCACAGAAGTTTCTACGATGAATAATCTTATGATCCCTTTGAGCCTGGGTGGCGGACCGTAGGATGATCACACGGGTCCTCCGGGATATCCTAGGACAACACTGGATTCTCCAGGTGCCCACAAGCAATCCACCCAGATGTGTATTTAAGTTGCCACCTTAAGTTGAACCATTAATTAAGAAACTCACATCTGTCATGGATACACTCAAACCCAATCCACGTCTACTAGCATAGCATAGCAATATAAGCAACGTAGAAGTAACTCCCATAGGTTTGATAATAAACAGGTAAATAGGTACTACCTCATCTACTTCCCAAAACCCATAAGTTAATCAAATCCTAACCATGCAATTGTTTGAGGATTGATCTAATGCAATAAAACTGGGTAGTAAAGAGGTATGATCAAAGTGTTACTTGCCTTGCTGATGATCCGTGAAACCTAGAGACTCTAGTAGCACGCTTCGCACTCCGGGTACTCTATCGCAAACAAACAAGCATACAATAAGCACTGAACTAGAATCACGGGTAAAACTCAAATAAGAAATCTAATCAGAAAGTTCAACTTAAGAACTCCGGTTTGCAAAAAGAATCAAACCAAACGAAGCAACAAAACTCAAACTGCGAAAGAAACAAGATCCGTTTACTAATCTGGACTTAAGTCAAATTTTACAGTACCAAAATCTTGTTCAAGTTGGTTAAACAGAAAGAGGGCTTCGAAACAAAGATCTAGGCGCTTGAATCGCCTGATTCTGATAAACGAGCGAAAAGATAAACTAAAACGAAAATCGGGTCAGAAATCACGATCGAAAATAATCGCGGAAAAACCCTGGAAAAAGAAAAACTGACGAACAGGCTAACGAACGAACGTTCGCTGTCTGCGGCTAACGGGTGAAAACCGTTCGTTAAAACGAACGTACGAATGGGCGTTCGCTAAATAACTAAACCGATAAAAGAATAAAACCGATCTAAAAAATAACCGCGGGGTTCTAAAAAACCAAATGGTTTTCTGACGAAAACCGGCGGCTACCTCGGTTCGCGTGGTCGCGGCGACGGCGGTCAACTCCGACGGCAAGGCCGGTGGCGAGGGCGGCGGCGGCGTCCGGCGGTGGCGG
>NC_057814.1:391571863-391579972 GCF_018294505.1 Triticum aestivum | reverse complement strand
GGCGGGTGGGCTGGGGTGGGCTGCGGGATCGGCGGGGCGGCTTATAAAGCCTGGGCGGCGGAAGTCCTAGTCGGGTACGGCCCGACTAAGTCGGTTGACTTTTTTTAAAATAATTCCACGCAGAAAAACAAGGAAAAGAAATACGAAACGGACTCCAAAAATCCTGAAATAACTTTTCCCCGGCCTCTAAAAACATAGCGGACAAGGTGAACATTTATTTTGGCCTCTAATGCAATTTTGAAAAATGCATATTTTTCCTAATTCAAATAAAATAGCGATAAAACTCCAAATAAAATTCTTATTTGATTTTAACATTTAAATCTCCAATATTTCTTTATTTTGAGGAAGTAATTTTATCCCCTCTCTTTTCTTTTCAAAAAATAAATATTCGAAGAGAAAATAATTAAAATCAAATGATCCTCTTTTCAAAATTTGAGAAAACTCAAATATGAAAATTACGAAATCCCCAACTCTCTCCGTGGGTCCTTGAGTTGCATAGAATTTCTAGGATCAAGCCAAAATGCAATAAAATATGATATGCAATGATGATCTAATGTATAACATTCCAAATTGAAAATTTGGGATGTTACAAACCTACCCCCCTTAAGATGAATCTCGCCCTCGAGAGTCAGGTTGGCTAGAAAATAGGTGAGGGTGATCTTTCCGTAGGTCTTCCTCTCATTCCCAGGTGGCTTCATCCTCGGTATGGTGGCTCCACTGAACTTTACAGAACTTGATAACCTTGCTGCTTGTGACTCGGCTGGCAAACTCGAGAATCTTCACTGGTTTCTCCTTGTAGGTCAAATCGCTATCCAACTGAATCGCTTCCAGTGGCACTGTATCTCTCAGAGGAATATCAGCCATCTCTGCGTGGCATTTCTTCAACTGAGAAATGTGGAACACATCGTGAACTCCTAACAATCCTTCGGGCAATTCCAACTTGTAAGCAACTTCTCCCATACGTTCCAAGACCTTGTATGGTCCCACAAAACGTGGTGCTAACTTTCCCTTAACTCCAAAACACTTCACTCCTCGAAGTGGTGATACACGAAGATACACTCTGTCTCCGACTTCGTAAACTGTCTCCTTGCGTTTAGAATCCGCATAGCTCTTCTGCCTGGACTGGGCTACCTTGAGTCTATCGCGTATCAGCTTAACCTTCTCTTCAGACTCTTTAATCAAATCTGGTCGAAACAACTGACGGTCTCCAACTTCATCCCACAACAACGGTGTACTGCACCTCCTTCCGTACAATGCTTCAAAAGGGGCCATCTTCAAACTGGCTTGATAGCTGTTGTTGTAAGAGAACTCTGCATATGGCAAATTGTCGTCCCAACTAGACCATAGTCTAGCGCACAAGCTCTCAACATGTCCTCTAGGATCTGATTGACTCTCTCAGCCTGTCCATCTGTGTGCGGATGAAAAGCTGTACTGAACTCTAGCCTGGTTCCCAAAGTCTCATGCAACTGATTCCAAAACTTTGAGGTAAACTGGGTTCCTCTATCTGATACAATGGTCCTCGGAACTCCATGCAGACATACGATCCTGGTCATATTATATTTGCCAACTTAGCAATGGTGTAAGTGGTCTTAACTGGGATGAAATGAGCTATCTTCGTCAAACGACCGACTACAACCCATATCGAGTCATAGCCTGAACGAGTCCTGGGCAATCCCGTGATAAAATCCATGCCTAGTTTATCCCACTTCCATTCGGGTATCAGCAATGGTTGTAACAATCCAACTGGCTTCTGATGTTCTGCCTTCACTCTCTGATATACATTACAAACTGCTACATACTCTGCAATATCCTTCTTCATTCCGGTCCACCAGAAACTATCCTTCAAATCCAGATACATCTTGGTATTTCCTGGGTGAATCGAATACGGCGAATCATGGGCCTCTTACAGAATCAACTTCCTGGTCTCCGAATCATTAGGCACATAAACGCGGTCCTCAAACCATAAGGTATCGTGCTCATCCTCACGAAATCCTTTAGCCTTTCCTTTGCTCATCCTTTCCTTTATCTCGGCAATCTCCTTGTCCGTCTTCTGGGCTTCTCGGATCTTATCCATCAAAGTTGACTGAATCTCCAGTGCGGCTACAAAACCTCTCAGAACTATTTCCAAACATAGCTCACGAAGATCCTCTACTAACTCCTTGGGTAATCCTCCGGTCATGAGTGTATTGACATGACTCTTGCGGCTCAACGCATCGGCTACTACGTTAGCCTTTCCGGGATGATAATGCAACTTCATATCATAATCCTTAATGAGCTCCAACCATCTCCTTTGCCAGACATTCAACTCCTTCTGCATGAAGATATACTTCAAACTCTTGTGATCCGTGTACACCTCACAATGGTTTCCGATGAGAGAATGTCTCCATGTCTTCAACGCATGCACTACGGCTGCTAACTCCAAATCATGGGTAGCATAATTCAACTCATGGGGTTTAAGCTGTCGTGAGGCATATGAGACAACTCTTCCCTCCTACATAAGCACTGCTCCAAGTCCTCGACGTGAAGCGTCACAATACACCTGATAATCCTTGCTTTGATCTGGAAGAATCAACACTGGGGGTCACCAAACGTTTCTTCAACTCTTGAAAACTGGCCTCGCATTCCTCGGTCCATTTGAACTAGGTGTCCTTCTTAAACAACTCCGTCATGGGCTTTGCAATCTTCGAGAAATTTTCAATGAACCTCCTGTAGTATCCTGTGAGTCCAAGAAAACTCCGGATCTCTCCAACTGACGTGGGTGCTTCCCAATTTGTCATAGTGACAACCTTGATAGGGTCTACTGCTATTCCTTCTCCGGGTATAACATGTCTGAGGAATCCAACTTCCTTCGACCAAAACTCACACTTGCTGAACTTGGCATATAACTGATGTTCTCTGAGCTTCCCTAGTACCAAACGCAAATGCTCTTTATGCTCCTCTTCATTCTTCGAGTAGACCAGAGTATCATCAATGAACACCACGACGATCTTATCCAAAAACTCCATAAACACCTTGTTCATCATGTTCATGAAATAGGCAGGTGCGTTAGTCAGACCAAATGACATAACGGTATACTCATATAGCTCGTACCTTGTGGTAAAAGATGTCTTTGGTATATCCTGCTCTCGAATCTTCAGCTGGTGGTACCCTGATCGCAGATCAATCTTGGAAAACACCTTAGCTCCTTGCAGCTGGTCAAACAAATCATTGATCATCGGCAGTGGGTACTTGTTCTTGATCGTCACCTCATTCAATCCACGATAATCAACAACCATCCTCAACGGTCCATCCTTCTTCTCCACTAGAAGCACTGGTGATCCCCAAGGTGACGAGCTTGGGCGAATATAGCCTTTATCCAGTAACTCCTTAATCTGCTTCTTAATTTCCTCTACATCCTTAGCGGGCATCCTGTACGGTCTCTTAGATATTGGCCCTGTGCCTGGCAAAAGCTCGATCAAAAACTCAATGTCCCTATCCGGTGGCATGCCTGGCAACTCTTCTGGAAATACATCCGGGAAATCCTTCACCACTGGTACTTCCTCCTGTACAACTCCTGATAAGGAATTCACTTGAGTCCTATTCGGCACATGCCGGGATACATACTTAATCCTTCTTCCTTCTGGGGTGGTAAGCAAAATCGACTTACTGGCACAGTCAATGTTCCCTCCATACTTCGATAACCAATCCATGCCTAATATCACATCCAGTCCTTGTGACTCCAATACTATTAGGTCTGAGGGAAACAGGTAATTATCAATCCTTAATGGTAACCGCTCACACCATAGGCTAGCCATATACTCTGCTCCTGGTGAGGTTACTAACATGGGTGACCTAAGGGCTTAGGTTGGCAGTATAAACGTATCCACAAATCCCCTTGATATGTATGAATGCGATGCACCAGTATCAAAAAGAACGATTGCAGTAAATGACTTAACCATAAACTTACCTATTACTGCATCGGGTTGCGCTTCAACCTCCTCCATGCTAACGTGGTTCACTTGTCCCCTGTTGAAAGGGTTGGGCTTCTTCCCAGAGCTTCCATTGACATTTTCATTCTTTTCTTCAGAACACTCCGTGGCATAATGTCCATTCTTCCCGCACTTGAAACAAGTAATGTGACTTAGATCCTTTTTGGCGGGTGTTGCTGGGTTGGAACGGTTCTGACCGTTGCTTCCTCCATTACCATTCCCATTCCTGGGGCCACTATGGTTGTCCGAAATCCCTCCATTGTGAGTGTGACCTCCATGGTTATGTTGAAGGGGTCCTCCCGTGTTTGGGGTAAAACGGGGTCTCTGCTGAGCTCCAGAATTATACTTCCTTTGTCCATACTTCCTCTTGCGGTTGTCAATCTACTGCTGCTTCCCTTCAATCATGAGAGTTGTATCTACCAACTCCTGGTAGTTATTAAAGGTTGCCACCA
Organism: Triticum aestivum; assembly: GCF_018294505.1. Lineage (NCBI taxonomy): Eukaryota > Viridiplantae > Streptophyta > Magnoliopsida > Poales > Poaceae > Triticum > Triticum aestivum. Next base: position 391,575,552 of record NC_057814.1, on the reverse strand, counting down.
TCAACTGCATGCTCAGCTCATCATTCAGTCCTTCTAGAAACTTCTCCTATTTAGCTGCATGCGTAGCAACGTTATCTGGGGCATAACGTGCTAGCTTACTAAAGTCATCCACATACTGGCCAACGGTGCGTCCTCCTTGGCGTAAGTTGCGAAACTCGCGCTTCTTCATGGCCATAGCTCCTGCTGATACATGGGCAGTGCGAAAAGCCTGCTGAAACTGGTCCCATGTAACAGTGTCGATGGGGTAAGTGGCTGTGAAATTCTCCCACCATGATGTTGCAGGTCCATCAAGCTGATGTGCGGCAAAACGCACTCTCTCCGCATCTGTGCATCATGCAGTGGTCAACTCCCTTCCAATCTTGCGGAGCCAATCATCTGCAACTATCGGCTCGGTGCTACTGGAGAACACCGGTGGATTCAGCCTTAGAAAACGGGCTAAGTGATCAACAGGTGGTGGTGGTGGTGGGTTGTTGTTGTTGTTCCCCTGGTTCTGATTCTGGACTAGTATATGCATCAAAGCATTCTGTTGCTGGATCAACTGAGTGAGCTCCGGTGGGAAAGAAAATCCATTGTTGCGTCTCGGAGGCATCTGATGGGTTTAGAAAAGATGAGAAAACAGAATAGAATGAGGTCTAGGGGAAAACACTACCCATATGCACATGAGACAAACACAAACATATCACTTCAATCAATTCAAAACAAGGGCATACAATCGGTCTAACTATCATTACCAAAAGTGCTCGGACTAAGCTATATACATGGGGGAAATACTACTGATATGGTGGTCGACTAGAAAAATTGATCGGTGGAAGACTCCATAATATCTGCTCCAGCTTCTTCAACAAAGTCATCATCGCTATCGTCGCGGTCCGAGTCAGTGTCGTCGATGATGATGTAGTTCTCCGGGCAGGTGGAATCGTCGTCTTCTCCTCCTGGCGCGAGGTCTCCCATGAATACTCCCAGCTTCCTTGTCAGATCGTCATTCTTCTCCACGAGTATCGTCATTTCCTCCTCATATCCATCACATGTAGACTTGAGTTCTTCCTCCAACTCCGTGATCCTGGTCATTGCCTTCTTCAGATCTATCATGCATGCGCACATCTGGTTCTCCTGGCGACGAATGTGCTGGTTTAACTCCTGGAGGAAAGCTGCAATATATCTCTCCTTCCTGGTGCTGATCATCTACCATTGCTCATCTCGGCGTCCACAAATCTGGTAGATAGTATCCTTGAGATCCTTGTGGTAAACTTCTCCAATGCGTCCCATGGTGACTTGGGTTGCCATGCTCTTTCCTAGACTCTAGGTGGGTGCATCAAAGGAAAACTCTATGGGCTCAGTAACTGGCGTGAACGTCCTTCCTGGAAATTGAACTTGAATCATCCAGCGCTCCTCTTTTGGTAAAGTGGCGTTGTAGGTCCCGGTGAAGCTTGGTATTCCGATGTTCAGGTACCTAGTGACTTCCTTCAAGTGTCGTCCAAAGGGTGTGTCTTCATCCGGTTGAGTGAACTTGTTCCTTGCATCCGCCATACTAAAGAGTAGAAAAGGGAGAGGAGTCAGAAATGAGAAGAGAGTAGTGATCTAGGGTTTTAGCTTAGTGGTCGTGTCCTACAGTCAGCGTGTGCTCTGATACCATCTTGTAGCGACCAGACCTCAAACAAACTGATCTATGTGCATTACTGTCATCCCTGGATCGGTAATGCTGACACGCACAGTACTTGAGGATTTATAACAGAGTAGCAATCACACACTTATTACATCGAATGTCTCAAAAGAGAACTTATTACAATAAATATGGCTTAAGGCCATCTAAAACGATAACGGCGGAAGGCTTGGAAGATAAAGTGAGTCCATCAACTCCAACGGCATCACTGAGTGAAAGACAATGACCTATGGCTCCTTACTCGTCGTCTGAAAAGTCTGCAACATGAACGTTGCAGCCCGAAACGGGTCAGCACATGGAATATGCTGGCAATGTAACACAAGAGAGTATTGAACAGAATAGTTTCTATCACTACATGCATATATGGCTGGTGGTAAGCTCTACAGTTACAATTTTGCATAAACCAAATTTTTCCCTACAACAAAGGAATAAATTTTATTTAACTATCATGGTGGTTGTTAAACATTGAGAAGGTTCCTCCAACTCAATCCCAATTAAGCATCATCATTAAACCCAATCAAATTATATTAAGAGTGATGAGATCAACATGATAATCCAAGAACATGATACTCAAGATGTCCATAACCGGGGACACGGCTAACCATGTTTGTACACTCTGCAGAGGTTTGCGCACTTTTCCCCACAAGACTCGAATACATCCATGGTCGGAGATTCGAGACACAGTCTTTCTGAAGCATTAACTCTCTACTCTGGGTAGACAGTACCACCTACAACCCACTACATCTGCTATTCTACCTCTTCAAGAGCTTCACGCAACTTACTCAACTATGCCAGAGCCCATAATGACTTGTGGCTGCTCACAGAAGTTTCTAGCATGAATAATCTTATGATCCCTTTGAGCCTGGGTGGCACCGTAGGATGATCACACGGGTCCTCCGGGATATCCTAGGACAACACTGGATTCTCCAGGTGCCCACATGCAATCCACCCAGATGTGTATTTAAGTTGCCACCTTAAATTGAACCATTAAATAACAAACTCACATCTGTCATGGATACACTCAAACCCAATCCACGTCTACTAGCATAGCATAGCAATATAAGCAACGTAGAAGTAACTCCCATAGGTTTGATAATAAACAGGTAAATAGGTACTACCTCATCTACTTCCCAAAACCCACAAGTTAATCAAATCCTAATCATGCAATTGTTTGAGGATTGATCTAATGCAATAAAACTGGGTAGTAAAGAGGTATGATCAAAGTGTTACTTGCCTTGCTGATGATCCGTGAAACCTAGAGACTCACAGTAGCACGCTTCGCACTCCGGGTACTCTACCGCAAACAAACAAGCATACAATAAGCACTCAACTAGAAGCAGGGGTAAAACTCAAATAAGAAATCTAACCAGAAAGTTCAACTTAAGAACTCCGGTTTGCAAAAAGAATCAAACCAAATGAAACATAGTTTGAAAAAGACGACTAAACAAGTTTGCTTAAAACTTATTTATTCTTAAATTTCCACCCTCAACGGATGGCTCGAGATGATCAATCTTGAAGTGAGAAAATAAGGATTGACTCTTCCTCAATAAATAAACTATCAACCTCCAAAAAAGTTTAATTAATTTAATTACTAGAATTATACGAAGCAACAAAACTCAAACTGCGAAAGAAACAAAACCCGCGGTTACCAAAATCTTGTTCAAGTTGGTTAAACAGAAAGAGGGCTTCGAAACGAAGATCTAGGTGCTTGAATCGCCTGATTCCGATAAACAAGCGAAAAGATAAACTAAAACGAAAATCTGGTCAGAAATCGCGATCGAAAATAATCACGGAAAAACCTTGGAAAAAGAAAAAACTGACGAACAGGCTAACGAACGAACGTTCGCTCTCTGCGGCTAACGGGTGAAAACCGTTCGTTAAAACGACCGTACGAACGGGCGTTCGCTAAATAACTAAACTGATAAAAAAATAAAACTGATCTAAAAAAATAACCGCGGGTTTCTAAAAAAAACCGAACGGTTTTCTGACGAAAATTGGCGGCTACCTCGGTTCCTATGGCGGCGGCGGC
>NC_057814.1:391554379-391571542 GCF_018294505.1 Triticum aestivum | reverse complement strand
GGTCCCGGGTTAGGGTTATGGTTCAGTGGCGGCGGCGGGTGGGCTGGGGTGGGCTGCGGGATCGGCGGGCGGCTTATAAAGCCTGGGGCGACGGAAGTCCTAGTCAGGTACGGGCCGACTAAGTCGGTTGACTTTTTTTTAAAATAATTCTGCGCATAAAAATAAGGAAAATAAATACTAAACGGACTCCAAAAATCCTGAAATAAATTTTCCCGTCCTCTAAAAATATAGCGGACAAGGTGAACATTTATTTGGGCCTCTATTTCAATTTTGAAAAATGCATATTTTTCCTAATTCAAATAAAATAGCGATAAAACTTCGAATAAAATCCTTATTTGATTTTAACATTTAAATCTCCAATATTTCTTTATTTTGAGGAAGTCATTTTATCCCCTCTCTTTTATTTTCATAAAAGAAATATTCGAAGAGAAAATAATTAAAATCAAACGATCCTCTTTTCAAAATTTGAGAAAACTCAAATATGAAAATTACGAAATCCCCAACTCTCTCTGTGGGTCCTTGAGTTGCGTAGAATTTCTAGGATCAAGCCAAAATGCAATAAAATATGATATGCAATGATGATCAAATGTATAACATTCCAAATTGAAAATTTGGGATGTTACAAAAACTAAGTTGCTTCTTGACAAAAGAGTGAAACCAAAGAACCTTGGTGATTGAGAAACTTGAAAGAAAGAAGACAATTGAGATGAACGAAATTGCAAACACTCTGTTAGCAAAGAGGAATAAGGAACATTACGAGAACCTTGTAGGTTGAAAGACATGAAACAAGAGCTCAACGAACCAAAAGAATGTGGAGCCACACCGGTATCATGAGATAGCCAACAACACGGATGCCAGAACTTGGACAACACTCCGGTTGAGAAGAGAGGCAAGACTTGATTAGATGAAAAGAACTTGAAAAGAAAACACAACACACCGGTTAAATGGATAGGCAAGGAAAGAACACGATCTTCACAATTCGAGATGATGGGTGAAAAGAGCAATATCACAATGCCTCCGGAAGAAATAATAGAAGATAGATCATTGGAATAAAATAATGGAGAAGAAAATGCCAACTTCTGCCACAAATGAGCTTGGAAAGCACCATTCCAAGAAGGTTATAACGTAGTTGTTGGAAAATCAACAACGGAAAGAACAAGCTTGTTGTGGGCTTATGGAACACTTCTCAAAATTATGAGGTGAGATTCTGCCACTAACGGAAACAATAGGTTGGATTGATATCAACAAGGAGACGAGAAACTTATTTCACCGGGAGGATAAATGAAGAACTTGGGTCATTTATAAGAACCATAAATAGCAACAATCCCTAGGGAAAGCATTAGGTGAAACATGACACAAGATAACTCCAACGAAGAGATTGGTGGATTTAAAATATCTCATTCTTGACAACATGTGAATCAAGAAACACTAACTCAAATTGTCAAGAATGAAATAACACCACCTCAAATGATAAGGTAGAATGAATTGCACTTCGGAATGTAAGATGAAGAATGCTTGAACTCCTCAAAACAAAACATGTGTTGAGCACCCTGTTTAATTTTGAGTATAGCTTGGCGGATCTTAACTTCAAAAGAAAACTTGAAGAACAAATCGAGAATGAAAGGAATCCTTGACGAATCACCATGTAGAGCCTCCATGAAGAACTCCGGTAATAAAAGGATGATACAAAGAAAGAGAAGTTGAACACACAAAGTGAAGCCTTGCGATGATTTAGATGGAGCTTCGTGACGAGATAATGCGGAAAACTTGGAACTCCGGAGACGAAAAGATGAAGCATCTCGAACCGAGAAATGTGACATGATGAACAACTCTGGAAAGAAGAAACTAGATCACTTGGATGAAACAATAATAAGAATTACATTATGCGTATCCTTCACCAATTTAAATTGATGACAAGCAACGGATTTGGCATACTACTTATTCTCATAGGAAGGATTAAGAGATATATAGCACAAACTTGAGAAGGTCTTCAACGAACCACCGGTAGGATTGAAACAACGAATAAATTAATATGAAAACATAGGAAGACGAATCTTGAACGAACCACCGTAAGAATTGAAAAATGGAAGTAGCAAAGGCACAATTCACCGGGAAGAATTAGAAACGAATGCAAATACTTGAGGGAATTTGATACAAGAGAGCGAAGAGATCACGAGCTGATTAGAGAATACTTGAATGATGCACCGGTAATATTTGGAGAATGAGATCTGAAAGCTGAGAATGAATAATTCTGAGATGATGGCTCCGGAGAATCAAACTAAAAAGACTCCTGAAATGCTCCGGATGGGTGAAAAGAATTTTCACAATCGAAAACAATTATGACAGGATGGCATCAAGCTTGAACTTCGCATCTTTGAGAGAACGGATAAGATTTGGAGGAGAAACTCTTCTTCGGTCTTCAAATGTTGAGAAAGAAGCTGAGAAACACCACCATGAATTGTTGAGATACTCCGGAATGAAGAATAGAAAGGTTGAACCAACGATGAAAAGAATTTGAAAGATCTTGGAGAAAGACGTTTGACTAATGATAACTCATTCTTACGTCAAACTTTGAAAAGAATTTGGGAGTAGCTCCCGAAAGAATTAGAAGAGTCAGGTAAGATCCTGGGAAAAGACCTGTGGGTTAGGGGCCACTCAAAAGATACACCATTGAACGATTTAAACGATAGATTGCGCCGGTTGAATTAAATGGCTTGAATGAGGTAAGACCTCGAAATAGCTTGAAAGGATTAAGAATAGAAACTTGAATCTTCTAGATAATCTTAAGCACTCCGGAATAAATGAATAACAAGAAGTGAAAGATTACGAGGTGCACCGGTATGGGAAAACATTTGAAACGAGGAAAATGATATGTACAACAAAGCTTGAATTGAATCCACCGGAGAAGAAAAAGAACGAAGAATGATGAATTTGAAACTGTTGAGCATCTTCACGAGGAAACACCGGATAAGAACATTGAAGGGAAAAATGTTGAGACTTCCCATCAATAAAAATGATACTTGGTTAAGAAATCCGAGTCCTTGAAGAAAAGGGTGGGAGGGCGGGAAAACAAAGGCAACTTGGTTCGGATGAAACAAACACCATTGAGGAAAAGCTTAGAACTGATCTTGTGAATGTTGGAATGATCGGATGCACTTGAAGAGAAGCACGCCGGTTGGAAAAGAGTTGACATGACAACCTCAGTGATCAAGAAGGATTAGTACTCCCATAGAAATATGAGAACACCGTTTAGGAAAAGGTATGAAATCAACACTTGACAATGAAGCAACTCGAATACCACAAACCAAAACAAAACAAAGGATTTGGCTCGCAGAATAAGCCAGAAACAAACATATGATAGATCCCATATCGTATCATGTGTCTGTTGGAAAGATATCCTACGTGATACTTGAATTCCCACCTATAAACTCCCGAAACTTTCTGGTTATGCAATCTGGTGTTGGGGATACAGGGGAAGCAATATATCTCACCCAAACTAACAATCCCTACATCCAGCTCTAAAAACTACAGTAGTAACTAGTAGTACTGTTACATGCTCGTAATTAATTAAACAAATGTACGGGCGACACAGACACACACACTAACTACTAGTACTACTACTTATCACATGCTGGCCAGACGCCGTCATTCTCCTTCCCGGCTTTGTCGGTGACACCCCACCTTGCTTGGATCTCCGCCGACCTCTCCGCAGCAGCGCGTGCGTCCTCTTCTTTCTTGCAGCGGCGGGCCTCTCTTTTCTTGAGTGCTTTCTGACTTTTCTGCTCCCTCTGTGCGGCTTTGGCCGCCTCTTGCTCTACCGCCCATTCGGCCTTGGCAGCTTCAAATTCCGCCCACATAGGTGTGAGGTCGCGAGCGGCGATGAACTCGGCACGGCGGGATGCCACCGCTTGCCTACAATTCTGTGTGCGGTCGTGAGCGGCGAGGAAATCGGCGCGGCGGGATGCCATCGCTTCCTTACCGGTTAGTGTGCGGCGCGGTGGCATCAACGACGCTTGGTGATAGCTCTGGGGTGGAGTGGCCGGACAATCGTAAAGTGCATTGGTTTGTCAACAGCTCAAGGACGGAAGACGAAGGAAATTTGGATTCCCCTTCAATCCTGGTCATTTATTAACGAGTAAAATGCATTGGCGGTCATCGAACTTGTCTTGATAGCTCACTTTGATCATTGTATACGAGATATGGCGATTATACGGTCACTGGCTCAGCGTATAGCTCCGTATTTTTCTGGTTGACCAGTCAAACAGTCCGCATGCGCCTCATCAGCTCGTGTTCTTTATCTATCTATCTATGCGGGCCTACCTGTCAGTGGAGAAAGAAATAAAAACCAAAATTATGCGTATGTGACATTACTGTTTAGACGTTTGCTGGAGGCCTCCGCGAACACCGAGCATGTATTCATATAACACCCACAATGCGGCTATATCTCCCACGTGTCGGGGCACGACTTAGAGGCATAGTCGCATGGTAGTTTTGTCGCAAGAGGGGTAATCTTCACACAATCCCATGTACTGAATAAGAAAGGGATAAAGAGTTGGCTTACAATCGCCACTTCACACAAATACAAGTTAAACATACATCATCCAGAATACAATCAAGGTCCGACTACGGAACCAAAATAAAAGAAGAAAACCCCAAATGCTAGATCCCCGATCGTGCCAACTGGGCTCCACTACTGATCATCGGGAAAAAGAAACATAATAGCGACCCAAGTCTTCATCGAACTCCCACTTGAGTTCGGTAGCATCGCCTGCACCGGTATCATCGGCACCTGCAACTGTTTGGAAGTATCCGTGAGTCACGAGGACTTAGCAATCTCACACCCGCGAGATCAAGACTATTTAAGCTTATGGGTAGGAAAGGGGTAGTGAGGTGGAGCTGCAGCAAGCACTAAGCATATATGGTGGCTAACATACGCAAATGAGAGCGAGAAGAGAAGCAACACAACGGTCGAGAAGCTAGAAAAGATCAAGAAGTGATCCTGAAACTACTTACGTTCAAGCATAACACAAGACCGTGTTCACTTCCCGGACTCCGCCGAAAAGAGACCATCACGGCTACACACGCGGTTGATTCATTTTAATTAAGTTAAGTGTCAAGTTCTCTACAACCGGACATTAACAAATTTCCATCTGCCACATAACCGCGGGCACGGCTTTTGGAAGTTTATACCCTGCAGGGGTGTCCCAACTTAGCCCATCACAAGCTCTCACGATCAACGAAGGATATTCCTTCTCCCGGGAAGACCCGATCAGACTCGGAATCCCGGTTACAAGACATTTCAACAATGGTAAAACAAGTCCAGCAAGACCACCTGAATCTGCCGACAAATCCCGATAGGAGCTGCACATATCTCGTTCTCAGGGCACACCAGATGAGCAATCCATACAACTAAAACCAGACCTCAAGTTTCCCCGAGGTGGCGCTGCAAAGGGCTCTAGTTTGGACCAACACTCAGAGGAGCACTGGCCCGGGGGGGTTAAAATAAAGATGACCCTTGAGTCTGCAGAACCCAAGGGAAAAAGGCTTAGGTGGCAAATGTTAAAACCAAGGTTGGGCCTTGCTGGAGGAGTTTTATTCAAAGCGAACTGCCAAGGGGGTCCCATAACCCCAACCGCGTAAGGAACACAAAAATCAAGGAACATAACACCAGTATGACGGAAACTAGGGCGGCAAGAGTGGAACAAAACACCAGGCATAAGGCCAAGCCTTCCACCCTTTACCAAGTATATAGATGCATTAATTAAATAAGAGATATTGTGATATCCCAACATAATCATGTTCCAACATGGAACAAACTTCAACTTCACCTACAACTAGCAACGCTATAAGAGGGGCTGAGCAAAGCGGTAACATAGCCAAACAACGGTTTGCTAGGTAGGTGGGTTAGAGGCTTGACATGGCCATATGGGAGGCATGATAAACAAGTGGTAGGTAGCGCGACATAGCGATAGAACAAACAACTAGCAAGCAAAGATATAAGTGATATCGAGGGTAATGGTCATCTTGCCTGAGATCCCGCAAGTAAGAAGAACGAGTCCATGAAGAAGACAAATGGACGTAGTCCAACGAATCCTCGCAACTTCGAACGAAACCGAAGTTAACAAGAGAAGCAAACCGGAAAGAAGCAAACAACATGGTAAACAACCATCACATAAACATGGCACGATGCACAACCAAGTATGATGCATGTCCGGTTTAATGAGGCATGGCATGGCAAAGTGCAGCAAAAGTTAAGTGGAGCTCAATATGCAACTAGTTGCATATTGACGAAACAGCACATCAATTATTTTGTTATCTCTCGTGTATGTACCCAACAATATTAAATGTTATTAAACATGACAAGGTGTGAAGCACGATAAAACTACCTATCTAGGCAAGTTTAAATGAGGCCGGAACAACAAACAACAATTCCGGTAAAACCCCATATGCATATTTTGAATTTGGTACTGTTCTGCCCTAAAACATATTTTAATGTTGGCAAACAGTAAAACAAAGTGCACCATGTTAAACTAGGCATTTTTCTAACCCATTTACATATAAAGTTTATCAAATTCGGAGCTACGGTTAATTAGTTATGAAATAAAGCATTTTAACATGGCATTTATGCAAAATTAAACAAACAGCAAGTTTAAGCATTTTAAACATGGATGCAAGCAACATATTATGAAACTAGATGAAATTCTAAGCATTTTGCATATATAAAACATTTTAATCCGATGCACGGTTGTGGAGCTACTATATGCATGATGTTGAGGTTTTTTTTGTAAAACTGTAAATCTCTGGAAAAAAGGAAATTCACATAACAGAAAAAATATGACACGGCCGAAACTAGATCTGCCCGAAACAAAGCAGTGGGGCTGGAGGGCTGCTCACCCATGGGCTTCGGCCCAAGGCGGTGGAGAAGGCAGGGGCGTGGTCAATGCACAGGGGATCGAACTGGATTTGGCGCTGGGGTCGTGCTCGTTCGTTCGACAGGGGAAATAGCGGCAACAGTAGGTGAGACCGGCGACGCTGGAGGAAGGTGACGGCAGCAGGCATCGCAGGAGGTCCGGGATGAGGCACCGGCGGTCTCGAGCGGCAATGGGAGACTTGACGCGGCAGAGCCGTTTCCCTGAAGCTCCTGCAGGTTGCGGCGGTCAGCGAGGCAACAAAATCCTGTGGAGGAAGAGCGAAAGAAGCAGAAGGAGGGACGCAAGGGGCTGGCCTGTTGGTCTGGCGATCGCCAGCGCTGGAGGCGGGGGTGGTTTGGTGGTGCCGGCATGGATCCGGGTCGAGGGGGCTGCAGCGGCTTCCGGGCGAGGGAAAACAAGGGCGACGGTCATGGCAGCTCAGTTCCGTGTTGAGACAGAGAGAGAGAGCATAGTGAGAGAGAAGAGAGAAACGGGAGAGGAAACGTGGGGAAGGAAGAGAGGGACACAGAGGACGCAGGGGCATGGTGCAGTTCCTGGCGGACGACTCACCGACGGTGCCGAACGGCGATGGCGAAGAAAAAGCTTCGGGAGGAGCTCCTCTCCTCCTGAATCGGGACGGGGCGCCACAATTCACCTGGCTCAACACCAACGATCATACTCGTGACTCGGCGCCTTGCTCGTGTATATCATCCATCACAATGACAATCTATAAAACAGCCTAGCTAGAGAGGGTACTATGGTGCGGAGTATGTACTATCGTGAGCAACCGATCATAGTGCCACTGCACACGAGTGTGTGTCTGATCGATTCGTCCATTATTCGTAAGTTATGTATGGTTGTGTGGTGTCTAATGGTGGTCGTCGCATGCTAGCTGGCGACAAGAGCGGTTGCATGGACACCTGGTTGTCAATACGTGCCGCATACGCTTCAAAGGCTCGTCATCCATGAGTTCACATTTTACCACCATGCCAGCGTCTGACCGCCCTGGCCTACCGAAACCCCTTCCATCGCTAGCGCGTGCTTCCCGCCTGAAACGATCACCATCTCTCAGAAAGTCAATGCCGCATTCACCAGCCTTAACTGCAGGTGCAGTTGGTGTGTCACTGACATGCGGGCCTAATGCCCGTTGGGCCCACATGTGAAAGTGCAACTATCCCTGGGTGGTTTTGGTAATTCCTAACAACATATAGCTCATTGAGCTAATGCTATTTCAAGATAAATATTTCAGGAAAGCTCAATGATTGGCATGGCATGATTTAGAAAGTGGACCCCTCAAAATGCTAAGGACAAAGGATTGGCTCAAGCTCAAAGCTCAGGACTCTGCATTTTTCATTTTAAGTGATCCAAGATCACATTGAGTCCATAGGAAAAGCCAATACTATCAAGAGGGGGTGAGGTGTTGCTTAATGAGTTCTTGCTCAAAGTGCTTAGTGATATGCTTCAAAAACCCTCAACTACTTTCTCACATCCACATATGTCCCAAACCAAAAGTCAAAATCGGCCCCACCGAAACTGTCTATCCAGCGCTATCGAGTTCAATTGACATAGCCACTGCCAGAAACCCTAGTATTTTCGGTCTCACCGATAGGGATCTCGGTCTCACCGAGATGGGATTGTAATCTCTCTGTTTCCCTTCGTAACATTTTGGTCAAACCGACATGAGCGATCGGTCCCACCGAGATTGCAATGCAATCTCTGTTTCCCTTTCGTAACGTTTCGGTCAAACCAAGATGAGCGAATCGGTCCCACCGAGTTTGCCTGACCAGCTCTCTGTTTGTCTATTACCAAAATCGGTCCCACCGAGTTTGTGTAATCGGTCTCACCGAGATTACGTTATGCCCTAACCCTAACGAAATCGGTCTCACCGAGTTGACGTGTCAGTCCCACCAAAAATCCTAACGGTCACATTATGAACTAAATCGGTCTGACCGAGTTCTCTGATTCGGTCCCACCGAGTTTGGTGATTTGTGTGTAACGGTTAGATTTTGTGTGGAGGCTATATATACCCCTCCACCCACTCTTCATTCATGGAGAGATCCATCAGAACATGCCTACACTTCCAACATACATTTTCTGAGAGAGAACCACCTACACTTGTGTTGAGGTCAAGATATTCCATTCCAACCACATAAATCTTGATCTCTAGCCTTCCCCAAGTTGCTTTCCACTCAAATCATCTTTCCACCAAATCCAATCCTATGAGAGAGAGTCGAGTGTTTGGGAGACTATCATTTGAAGCACAAGAGCAAGGAGTTCATCATCATCAACACACCATTTGTTACTTCTTGGAGAGTGGTGTCTCCTAGATTGGCTAGGTGTCACTTGGGAGCCTCCGTCAAGATTGTGGAGTTGAACGAAGGAGTTTGTAAGGGCAAGGAGATCGCCTACTTCGTGAAGATCTACCCGAGTGAGCAAGTCCTTCATGGGCGACGGCCATGGTGGGATAGACAAGGTTGCTTCTTCGTGGACCCTTCATGGGTGGAGCCCTCCGTGGACTCACGCAACCATTACCCTTCGTGGGTTGAAGTCTCCATCAACGTGGATGTACGATAGCACCACCTATCGGAACCACGGATAAAAAATCTCCGTGTCAACATTGTGTTTACTCCCTCAATCTCCTCCCTTTACCTTCATATGCGATTGTTTTACTTTCCACTGCTACGCTCTTAGAATTGCATGTGTAGGTTGATTTCTTGACTTGTGCTAAGTTGCTAAAGTCTGCCAAGAACTAAAATTGGGAAAAGGCTAGATTTTTAATTGGTCAAGTAGTCTAATCACCCCCCCTCTAGACATACTTTTGATCCTACAAGTGGTATCAGAGCCAGGTTTCCATTTGCTTTGATTTCCATAGCTTTTGGTGGTCATAGCCTTGGTTTCACAACCTAGGAGAGTATGGCGTCTAGCGAGGGAAATTATCACCGTAGAGGTTCTTACTTTGATGGTACAAATTTTGCTAGTTGGAAGCATAACATGAAAATGCATATTCTTGGACATAACCCGGCCGTTTGGGCTATTGGGTGTATTGGCTTGCAAGGTGACTTCTTTGATGGGAGAGAACCAAACCGTGAAGCTACCGTGGAGGAGTTGAAGATGCTGCAATGCAATGCTCAAGCTTGTGATATTCTCTTCAACGGATTGTGCCCCGAAGAATTCAACAAAATCAGCCGTCTTGAGAATGCTAAGGAAATTTGGGATACTTTGATTGATATGCACGAAGGTACCGACTCCGTCAAGGAATCCAAATTGGATGTGCTTCAAAGTCAACTTGACAAGTTCAAAATGAAGGATGGTGAAGGCGTCGCTGAAATGTACTCTAGGCTTGCTCTCATCACAAATGAGATTGCCGGCTTAGGAAGTGAAGAGATGACTGACAGATTCATCATCAAGAAGATCCTAAGAGCCTTGGATGGAAAATATGATACCGTGTGCACATTGATCCAAATGATGCCCAATTACAAAGATCTCAAGCCAACGGAAGTCATTGGAAGAATTGTTGCTCATGAGATGTCACTCAAGGATAAGGAAGAGCTCCATAACAAGTCAAGCGGTGCTTACAAAGCCTCATGTGAAGCTCCCACATCATCAAGTGAGAAACAAACCTTCAATGAATAATTGAGCCTAATGGTGAAGAACTTCAACAAGTTCTACAAAAGTAAAAGCAAGGAAAGAAGTTCCAAGTCAAGGTCCTACAATGACAAAAGATCTTTTAGTCGTGAGCGTAATTGCTACAATTGTGGAAGACCCGGACACTATTCCAATGAGTGTATGGCTCCCTACAAAAGAAAGGAAGATTCTCCCAAAAGAAGGAGTAGAAGAGAAGAATCACCATCAAGAGAAAGAAGGAGTAGAGATGATCGTTATGAGCGAAGACCCTCTCGGAGAAGCAAGGATTCGGAAAGGAAGGATAAGTCATCAAGGAGCTACACAAAAAGAAGACATCAAGCTCATGTTGGTGAATGGGTATCCAGCTCCGACTCCGACAATCACTCTGAAAGAAGTTATCACTCCGACTCCGAATATACTCAAGATGAAGGTGTTGCCGGACTAGCACTTGTGACAACCAACTCCTACGACATATTTGAATCACCAAATGAAGGAAGTGGAAGATGCTCCATGGCTAAAGGTCCAAAGGTAACACACCCCGAGTATGTTGATTTCAATAGTGATGAAGATGATTTGCTAGGAGATGATGATTTACTTGTTGACAACTCTAGTTATGAAAACTATGATGAATGTGCTATTAATCATGCTAATCAAGATAAAACGAATGATGATGATAAGAAGGAGATTGAGCGTCTACTAAAGAACTAAACGCTCTTAAGTTGCTCATGAAACTACCTTGGAAGATCATCGAGAACTTTTAAAGACTCATGAGAAGCTACGCTTTGAAAAGCTCAACCTTGAGCAAGAGCATGAGTTTTTAAAGGCGATCAATGATGATCTTCGCAAGAAAAGTTCTTCTTACATTGCCAAGCGTTTACTCTTGTCTACTTACATGCCACAAGTTAAATCTAACAACAAGAACAAGAAAGATTCTTCATCTGGTAGTAACAACAATCATGCTAAATCCAATGATGTTGCTTCTAGTAGTTCTCTTGATTCCACTAATGATTCTCTTAGCCAAGTTACACTTGAGCAAGAAAATAGCTTATTGAAGGGAATTATAGAGAAAGGTGTTTACAAGAGCCTTGCCGGAAGTAAGCAATTTGAGGAAATTGTACGCAAGCAAGGAAGGCACCGGAAGAATCAAGGTGTTGGTTTTGAACGAAAATTCAATGCCAATGGAGTTGAGTGGGAAGAAGATCAATACCCCAAGACGAAGTTTGTTCCTCAACAAGAGAAGTATGATCCTACTTCTTTCAAAGGAACACAAGCTCAAGATGATCTACCACCACAATAACACAATCAAAAAGGAAAGGACAAGCTTCAAGAGGAAATTGATGCATTTGAAGAAGCACCTAAGGCCTTAGTCAAGTGGGTTCCCAAAACTACATCAAGTTCTACTTCATCGAGTACGACTACAACTCCAAGGATTCCCATCAAGATGGTGTGGATCCCGAAGAAGAAGAACTAGAGTTCTTGAGGGTGACTCCGCCAACATACTTCAATCTTATCATTTTGGCAATGACAAGTGCAAACAACTTCCACATCTTGCACTAGTCCAAGGAGTCACAAACCCTCTTGTTGGTAAGACAAGGGACAAGGTAACCTAATGCTTTCATGGACAACATCTTGTGTACACATCACTCTATGTCTATGGATATCCTTGCTTGTTCCTTGTGGGACTAACCCGTGTAGGTATTGAAAGTGCAACTCATTCCAATGGATCGCTCCGAATGATCTACATCAACTTTGAGCATCCACATCTTCAACACCTACATGAAGTGATCATCGACAAAACCCAAGGTTAGTTCATCCCTCTTAGGGGGGATATCACATCTAGGGGGAGCTTTACTCTAAAATTGAGCTAAAGCAACTCTAATGGTGTGAACACAACAATGCTTTATGTAAAAGTGGTAACCCCACTTGTGCTTAAACGATGAGTATGACCTATGATCAAATGTTCTCATTTGACTCCTAAGTCAATATACTCATATATAGATGACCTAGTCATCGCCAATTGCTTGATAGATGCTAGAGTGTGTGTGCATGCTTTGTCACATATTTCATTTGCCATTTTAATTGTGTGAGCATGTTGAATGCATACTTTACTCATTCAAGGACATCCATTTGTTGCTTTGGTTGTTTGGCTTTTTCTCTTTTGCCAAATGGATGGACAAGAATGCCTAAGAACTCCCTCTAGCTATCTATGCTTTTCTCGTCTCAAACTCTATTCATGCTACATCACAAAGTTTGATCAAGTCAGATTTGAACCACTCTGTGTGAGGAGCACTTGGAGTCCCCGATTCGTCATAGACTTAAACTTCCAAAACCTCTTTGTGCATTTTGGTCTGACCAATTCATCCTTTTTGGTCCTACCGAGATCACTAAGTTGATCTAGGTTTTCAATCTCGGTGCAACCGATTAGAACCTTTCGGTCACACCGAGTTGCAGTAACTGCCTGCAGTTTTGCATCTTGGTGCCACCGAGCTGTTCCACTCGGTCACACCGACAGGGTCAGGTTATATATACTGACGGGTCAAATTTGGGAAAAATTTCCGAAACCCTTCACCCGCGCGTAACCTGCTCTGCCTCTTCGGGTCTCCGGGTCGTCTTCTCGCCGCCAGCGACCTCCCGCCGCTGGTCTCCGCCATCGTCAACGGCAATCTGCTCCGCCGTTGCCGCCGTAGCAAACACTCGCCGCTCTAGGGTAAGTGTTCGACCCCTTGTGCTGTCTTTTTCACTCTGATTCCTAACACAAGGACAATGCCATGTTTCTTGCCACGATTGAGATTGATCCATCCAGCAAAAACTTCCTTAGGCCTAGATTGATTCAAAAAATTTAGGGTTAGCTCTCCGCAGAACTCATCTCGGACCGACCGAACTGTAGAAATCGGTCTCACCGATTCGGCCTTGGCCATTGCACATGCGCTTTTCGGTCTGACCGAAACGTGCAAATCAGTGTGACAGAGTTCAGGATTCTATGAAACCCTAGCAATCTCGGTGCCACCGAACAGTGACTCGACCCTACCGAGTTCACTAGTTTTGGTTCCAAGTGTTGCTTCGGTATCACCGAGTTTGTCAATTCGGTAGCTCCGAGATCACTTTTGTAGAGAACTAAAACTAAGCTTTTTGACTCAATTATTTTGCAAAACCTCTGTACTTTGTGATGCTCATCTACTCTACCTCATCTACAACCTATTCACAGGGTCTACTGTCAGTGAGCTTGAAGAGATGTCTGATCAAAGTGATAGTCAGAACAAGTCTGAAGAGTAGGTTCAGTTGAGTGAGGGCACTAGTCCCTCAGGGAGCTATGATGAGGGCAGCAGGAGCACACCTAGTAACTTGCCCAAGGCAGCTACCAGGACAAGGAAGAAGAAAACCTCAGATTCTGAAGATGAAGATTATGTGGCTGTTCAGGATGAGGCCACTTCAAGAAAGAAGGTGCTGAAGAAGGAATATAGCACTGCTGATGCAACAAAGCCTGGAATGAAAACAAAGGCTCCAGCAAGAAGAGTTCCAATGTCAAAAGCCAGAGCCTCTACTGCTGAAGC
The DNA here is from genome assembly GCF_018294505.1 of Triticum aestivum. Taxonomy (NCBI): domain Eukaryota; kingdom Viridiplantae; phylum Streptophyta; class Magnoliopsida; order Poales; family Poaceae; genus Triticum; species Triticum aestivum. The sequence goes on along the minus strand of NC_057814.1, from coordinate 391,557,456 downwards.
TTCCAAGCCAAAGAAAGTTGCCACAGGTGAAACTATGAAGTTCACCATTGAATCAGAAGATGGTGAAGCAGCAGGTGATGGTAAGAAGAAGAAGAGGGCAAGAACCACTACTGCCAGAGTTCTTGGCAAGCCCTCAATGAAGAGAGACTCTGAAAGAGAAGAGGAAGAACAAGAGGATGCTACACCAGCACCCAAAGCTCAGAAGCACATGGGAGATGCAATCAGATCAGGGGCTGCTCCATCTAAGTCCAAAGCTGCTCCCAAGGCTGCTGCTCCAGCTCATAAGCCTAAACCCAAGAGGAACACCAGCAGTATTCCTGCTGAGGAGAAGAACAAGGCCCCAGTGCCTGAAGCTGCTGAAGAAGAAGAAGATGATTCACTTGTTTTGAGAAAGCTGAAGCCCAAGATCCCTGACCACAATGATGCACATCCTGTTGCAGAGAACATGAAAATCAGGAAGGATTCAGGACTGAGATTATGGAGACAGTCTGATCCATATGCTGTCAGGAGGAGAACTACTGTTGACTACAGGTTTCACACTAAGGAACATCAAGACTTCTATGAGACAATTTTGCTTGACAAGAAGCCCATAGTGTGTGACATGAGATGGGTTGACTGGGAGTACATCAAGGAGAATGAAGATCACTATCCAGGTGTATATAACAGCTTCAAGGCATGTGGAGTTGATACATTTGTTGCCCAGAAGCTCACCAAGTGGAATGATGAGTTGATCATGCAGTTTTACTCCACTGCCCACTTCTACCCAGATGGGAAGATCATTTGGATGTCTGAAGGTACAAGGTACCAATCTTCTATTGAAGAATGGGCTCAGTTGATCAATGCCCCAGAAGAAAGTGAGGATGACTTGGATTGTAGCGACCAGACCTCAAACAGTCTGATCTCTGTGCATAAGTGTCATCCCTGGATCGGTAATGCTGACACACACACAGTACTTGAAGGATTTATAACAGAGTAGCAATCACACAGTTATTACATCAAATGTCTCAAAAGAGAACTTATTACAGTAAATATGGCATAAGGCCATCTAAAACGATAACGGCGGAAGGCTTGGAAGATAAAGTGAGTCCATCAACTCCAACGGCATCACTGAGTGAAAGGCCACGACCTAAGGCTCCTTAGTCGTCGTCTGAAAAGTCTGCAACATGATACGTTGCAGCCCGAAAATGGGTCAGCACATGGAATATGCTGGCAATGTAACACAAGAGGGTAATGAAGAGAATAATGCTATCACTACATGCATATATCGAATGTCTCAAAAGAGAACTTATTACAGTAAATATGGCTTAAGGCCATCTAAAACGATAACAGCGGAAGGCTTGGAAGATAAAGTGAGTCCATCAACTCCAACGGCATCACTGAGTGAAAGACCACGACCTAAGGCTCCTTACTCGTCGTCTGAAAAGTCTGCAACATGATACGTTGCAGCCCGAAAACGGGTCGGCACATGGAATATGCTGGCAATGTAACACAAGAGGGTAATGAACAGAATAATGCTATCACTACATGCATATATGGCTGGTGGAGGCTGTCGGGTTAATATGTTTTGCGAAAAGCCAATTTTTCCCTACTGCAAAGGAATATATTTTATTTAACTACAAAGTTTGTTGAAAACATTGAGAAGGTAAACCCCCTCTCAATCCCAATTAAAAGTAATCATTAACAACCCATCAAATTAAATTAAGTAGTGATGAGATCAACATGATAATCCAAGAACCAGATACTCAAGATGTCCATAACCGGGGACACGGCTAACCATGATTAGTTTGTACACTCTGCAGGGGTTTGCGCACTTTTCCCCACAAGACACGATCTCCTCCGTTGAATTTCTCGCACTACATGGTGTTTGAGAAACGGATGACCGAGACATAGTCTTTCAGAAGTGTTAGCACCTTACGATGGGTAGAACGTACCACCTACATCCCCTACATCTGCAAGTCTACCATTGTAAGAGTTCACATGACTTAATCAACTATGCTAGAGCCCATAATAGCTTGTGGCTGCACACGGAAGTTTCTAGTATGAACAATCTCATGATCCCTTTGAGCCTGGGTGGCAGCCCATAGGAGAATCACACGGTACCCCGGGATTTCCAAAAAATACAGGCAATCACTGGGTTCCCCAGGTGCCTCAATCCACCCAGATGTGTATTTAAGTTGCCACCTTAAGTTTAACCATTAATTAACAATCTCACATCTGTCATGAAAACACTCAAACCCAGTCCACGTCTACGAGCATAGCATAGCAATATAAGCATAACGTAGAAGTAACCCCCAGGGTTTGATAATAAACAGGTGAATAGGTACTACCTCAGCTACTTCCCAACCCACAATTTAATTCAGATCCTAACCATGCAATTGTTTGAGGATTAATCTAATGCAATAAAACAGGGTAGTAAAGAGGTATGATCAAAGTGTTACTTGCCTTGCTGATGATCCGCGAAACCTAGAGACTCGTAGTAGCACGCTTCGCACTCCGGGTACTCTATCGCAAACAAACAAGTATACAATAAGCAATCAAGCAAGGGCACGGGTAAAACTCAAATAAGAGATCTAACCAGAAAGTTCAACTTAAGAACCCTGGTTTGCAAAAAGAATCAAATCAAACGAAGCAACAAAACTCAAACGGCGAAAGAAACAAGCTTCGTTTACTAATCTGAACTAAAGTCAAGTTTTACAGTAGAAAAAACTTGTTTAAGTTGGCTAAACAGAAGTTTTGAGACGAAACTCTAGGCGCTTGAATCGCCTGATTCCGATAAACGAGCGAAAAGTTATACTAGAACGAAAATCGGATCAGAAATCGCGATCCAAAATAATCGCGGAAAATCCGAGAAAAAGAAAAACTGACGAATAGGCTAACGAACGAACATTCGCTGTCTGCGACTAAATGGTGAAAACGGATCGTTAAAACGAATGAACGGACGAACGTTCGCTAAATAACTAAACCAATAAAAATAAACCGAACCGATCTAAACAAAAATGAAACTAGGGTTTACGATATAAAACCGATTGTTTTTTTTTAACCGGCGGCTACCTCGAACTCCGGCGGGCGGCGGCGCG